>NW_027271182.1:255000-500000 GCF_040938485.1 Diadema antillarum
TTCAAAAAGAGCTCACACTAGGACAGCTATTCTGACGAACACAAACAAGTGATATGTAATCTGTAAGCTAAAGATGAACACACTGCCTCCTGAAAACTGTAGGAATTTCGTCATGTAGGTGTTGGGACGATAGATGAAAGTGTTAGAATGGACTGCCATCGCGTGACATTATTACGGAGATGAAAAGGAGACAAGATTCAGTAATATATATACTGAATATGCAACGTGCAGCACATTTCGACATACCCGTTGACATATTAACACGTCAACAGAACCATGGACAAGATAATATTGGAGAGACACCAATAAGAAGTGTTACCGAAAGTGAGGGAAAAGATAATTTGCTGAGGAGGAGTGGTTGGTACGTGGTATCTCCATCCCTTTCAAGTCTCATATACAAAGTAAAGAAATGGAAAACGGCCCTGTGGATGATCAATGATGACATATTTGATGATTGCGTGGTATTTTCTGCTGCCTGATAAATCCAGTTTTAGATCGTACATACAACGTTCAGCCAGGAGTGGAGAGAAGGGATAGCTACCCGTGATTGATCACCAGCAAAGGGCCAATTAATCCAATGTCGGTTGTCAACGCAACTGAGAATGAAATTGTTATCACTCGATTCTCTCCATCATCATTTGGTAATTGTTAGATGAGGTGTGAAAACACAATTACGGCTCTGCACACCCGTCGTCACGAACAGTGACGAAGTTATGTTCTATTGTGATCATCTGTTTGTCCTGCGATACTAACGTCAAACGAGCTAAATACGGAAACGGTAAACATCTGAACGTTTGGTGGGACTGACGAAGTGAGGGTTGTATAGTCTACTCAGCCAAAGTTTTGGGATGATGATGGGAATTGATGCTCTCTCCACGAGGAGTCTTTAGTCTGGGAATGCGGAGCAAAAGGCTATAAACACGATTGAAGCAAATTAACTAGGAGGAAATATGACAGGCACGAGTGAGGTGGTTCTCCGCGTCACACGTGGGTAAAGGAAGACAGTATCTGGTAACGTAAGAGACGGAGTGATAACGTCATGAGGTTGGTTTCTCATACATTGCCAGTGAAGCACTCACTTAAACCTCCTTGTGGACAATCACACAGCTCTTCGTGACGTAAGATCTAATTCGTTGCACGCTTCTCAAACACATCGGAAGTACCTTTACTTCTGACAAAGACCTAAAAAAGTGCGCTTAGATATAACTTCTTCAAAACGAATTCCCCGGGAAGAAAATATCCATATTGGAATCTGCTTTCCTATTCAATTCCAACGAAGAGAACAAATAAGGACAGCCTTTCCTCTTTAGAATATTCCCAATTAGTATATATATATACACACAAACACGCACACACACACACACACACACACACACACACACACACATATATATATATATATATATATATATATATATATATATATATAATATTGGATAAGTGTTTGGTACTGCAAAATTTGAAAATGGCATACAACACACACATACTGAAGCTTTTCGACATGCACTCATCAGAGTAAAATCGCATGAATGAACAGAAAGCCAGAAACGAAACAACATAAAGGAAGCGAAGGAACCATAAGGGCGAAATGGCGAGCTGTGATTGGCTGTCAAGGTAAACAAATGAGCCTTGCTGCCAGCCGTTTGATTATTTTATTAATGATTAGTATTTTAAAACATTATCATAAATGCATTAACTCATATTGTTTAAAACTCTTATTTGATACACATTTACCTATCCGTATGTGAACATCACATTCAACACAATACTGACTCATTCAGATTAATATTTCCCTTCATGTTACGTATTTTTGACAATGACATTCATATTGTATTGCTCTATACCTCTTGTGTGTCTTTCATGTCTATGTATCTATGCTATACGTGTGCTTTGTATAATGTATGTATCGATGTAATGTGCATGCATGCAAACAAAACAAATTTCCAGGAACTGAATTTAATTGAATATTATAGAAAAAATGACGCAGAAGGTCTTGACAAAACACTCCACAAATGGAGGTCTTTTCCTGGCAATAGTGGATTAAAAAAAAAAGGAAAAGGATTTCTAACAATCACACCTCGTCTATATTGTAATCTCTGGTGGAAAAAAATTTACCATAGTTGATACTCACTATAATGGAAGTGGAATCTTGAAGAATTATGTCATATAAATCAAATACTCAAGAAACAGAGTGGTTAGGCAGACCTTTATTACTTTAAGTGTTCTACATCAGCGATCCTATCCAATTTCCAACTCAAAAACTTCTCCCACGTTTCTCACATCAATTCAAACTCACAACACGCACGCACACCTACACACCCACACATTCTTCCCCATAGAGACCACACATCAACACCTCTCGCCTCACGTGCGATTCGCACCAAGGCGCTACATTTAATGCGTGTTTTCCCCCACTTATATATTTCATTTCATTCAAGAGATTATAGTTGCAATAATCATAAAAGTTGAAGTAAATATGCATAAAATGGACAAATAAAAATATCAATCAGCACTCATTTGAAAACGATTCGTTCATAATATGAGCATCATTTTTACAGAATGGAATCATTAATCAAATAAAAGTTGTCTTTCTCCTAATTCAAACCCCTGTAGACCAACCTTCTCTGCCCCATTCACATTATCGATATCATGATATTCTTTTAAAGAAATCTGTATTCTATTTTATTCAAACTCAATCATTAAATGAATTACGAACATTAACTTGAATTGGTATAAAATTCATATAAATAAAGGCATGTAAAAGTTTCAGCGCAATTATCAGTTGTGTGAAATCTAATCTACATAAATAGATTTACCCTATAATGCAAAGATCCATTCTAATTAATAAGAATCTTCAAACCCCCCCCACACACACATACACACTTACCCTCCCCCACTCCATTTACACATATCCATACAACAGTACCCACCCCACGTACAAATCCGCACCCACCCTCTCACACACAAACACACACAATCCCTCTCACATCCCTATTTTGTAAGTTTAACATTGTCACAGTAAAAATAAATGCCCCGACCACTTTAAGAATACTTATCGATTTTTCCCCAACAATGAAAAAACAGTGATTTTTTTTTTTTAGTTTCGTCTAACCTTCATTTTCCCAGTGAAGAGGTGGGGGTGGATAGAAAGCAGGAAATCAAAATAGGCCAATCTTTACACATACCCTTTCTGCATGCAAATGCAATCCTAATTTACACCGAGTCAAGAGTTTGGACCGTTGAGTCACATGCATATAAACACAAAACATTTACTCACACCTGTTCATGCTTCATACCTATCTATATAGAAAGAAAAAATGCATTTCCACACCAACCTGAAAACACTTTCAGAAATGCATTAAAAATGTACAGAAGAAATTGTCTCCTCGTTTTCCCCTTTTCCAATCATTTCTGTCGGAGATCTGTCTTTCTGTCTTTTTAATGTCCATTTCATTTCAAACCAACTTATGTATGTGAAAAGAAGGACTCTCAGACTTTAGACCACTTAGGCCTATCCTTCAGCTTGCTGACCTTATATTTATTATAGCGCTACAAGTGCGAATTAACACAATGGTAAACAGTCTTTCATTTCCGACTTATTTGTGTCAATACAGAGTAATTATGTTTGTGCACAGTACTTTTCAGTCAGTGTGCTTCGAACGGATCAAAAAAAGAAATAACTCAGCAAAACAAAATCAGAGAGAAAGAGATGTAATGGTTGCATTAACTTGCGTTACAATTAAAACCTGGTTGACGACAATTAACTTTTTTTTTCAATACCTAACAGGAAAAAGGAATAAAGCCACTTTTATCTTGCGCAACTTACGTAAACTTCATTGCGACTACATAATACTGGGAATGGATAATTTCAGTTTTGTTTGCTTTTTTTTTCATTATGACCTTTTATCGAATGTAGGCAAAGCCACTTATGAATAATGAGGAACTCAAATTCTCCAGAGAAGAAAAATAATCATGCTGGAAAAGCAGATGGAAGTTGAATATTCATCTGAATCGGTCTATTTTTCTTTTACATCGTGATTCCTGTCATGTCCGTGGTCTCCTGAGAGTCTTTGAAAAGATTTCAGGGAAATTAAAATTCGTACGATAAATGCATCGCACTAAGAAGTCGTCAACAGGTTGCAATTTCGCGGATATAGAAGTGATGTCATGCATCTTCGGTGAAAATATTCTGCAGCAAAGGTTCCACGAAAAACGGAGGTGAATTCTCTTTATAACCAACAATAATAGTAAAACAAAAATAGTAACAATAATAATAATAGTAACAGTAATAATCATTGTAGCACGTAGCTCCATGACAGCAGTATCAAAGATGATTAAAGTAACAAAAATAACAATGATGATGATAATAATAATAATGATACAAAATTGTTATAATGATAATAATGATAATAATAGTCGTATCTACGGGGTAGCCTCTTCAGAGTTAGAACTGTTTGTTCCACAGTGCCATGTCATTTTCATTTTCCCAAGCATTGCCAGATACCCATTTCTATACCTGGGTCAAGAGGAACATTGTGGGTAAAAACATCTTGTCCAAGGATGTGAGTACTTGGCGGGACACGAACTCAGGTGCTACGTTTCAAAGGCAATGGTGCTAGTATTGTTCCCCCCCCCCCCATCCCCCATCCCTCCCCCACCCCAATGCCGGCAAGGTAAACTTTCTGTCGACAGCAAGCATTGTGCTGTGTTGTCATTGTGTGCGAGCTCAAGGTACTGGCCCTTTACTCCAGGTGTGGATCCTTAAGCTGTTAGAAACCGGATGACATCCTTGAAAATGTCCTCCATGGTAAGAAGAGGAACAAGATCTACAGTTTCAACATTTAAGTAAGGTGAAAGTATGATATTCCCATTGAGCACTTTGTTGGTGGAGGAAAAACACAGATTAAAACGTCATACGGACGAAGTGCCCCCAGTCGTTTGGCGTGTTTGTCTCCTTCAAATTCGAGGAGAACACGATCACAGTGAAGAAATCCTCTAAATAACGAAAAACGTGGGGGAGGTTGCTGCACTTTCAGATCATGAAGTGAGAATCATCTCACAAGCGGCAACCCCTACGCGCACGCTTGCGAACACTTTAAATTACAAATGGAATAATTCAACAGAATTGAAATATTTTCATGCCAGACAGAAGTGCGATTACCCGAGCGCTGATGATAACGAATGTTACTCTGAGACGTTACGGGTCTAGATTTCAGTCAGTTCATACCACACTGCGCTGTCGCCATTGTCATCTATCTCTACGTTCTGGCATATTAGAAGGGAGCATGATTCATAATTATAGCAGCTATACCATTGCAGATAAAAAGCTTGTCTATTCGAAAATGAGGTGAGTGACTGGAGGAAGAGATAACGCTCCGACTAGGAAAAGTAGATCGCCCTCCTAAAGAAGCATCTTGGAAAGTAGTTGCGCAGGCATGACATAATTGTTTCCATGATGTAATAGATCTTGGAAGTGGAGACCTTTTTGATGCGCGCACCGCCTTCCACTTTGTTCAACTATCTGGAAGATTCGCCACATGTTTTTCCAATGTGTGCCAACAGACTTAGGAAGTCTGTAGAGCAGGGGACGGTACGGTACTTCATTTTAATCGTGTGCGTGCCGGAAAGCCAAAAATGGCGTGCTGTAGCTCCTGATCTATACTCTCATATATATGTGTGTGTGTGTGTTTGTGTGTTTGTGTGTTTGTGTGTGAGCGCGCGCGCGCGTGTGTGTGTGTGTGTGTGGGTGTGTGTGAGTGTGTATATGCGTGAATATTTTTTTAAAGTACACAACAGTAATTTACATTGTCTATGACCCCCCTTGGATGACACTTATAAAAAAGGATGCAGTAAATATCTTTCTCCATACGAAGATTTCTATGCTATGATTATATTCTGCTGCATTCTTTGGGAGCCTATAACATCTACGTTTATGTTCAGTAGCTATATGTTAAGAATGTACTTCTTTCTGGAAATAAATTAAGAAATGAAATGAAAACAAAGTAGGAATCGTAAAGCAAAGTACGAGGGAAAGAAATCGAAAACGTGTCAGCACTTTTAGAATATTTGCTCTTGCAGAATCTTTTCAGCATTTGCACACAAGTAACGGCACACACATCACAAAAACACATACACACGCACATATATATATATACATATATATATATATATATATATATATATTATATATGTATATATAAATCTATATGTGTATATATGTAAATATATATAAATATATATATATATACACACTTGGTGATTCTATCCTTCTATGAAGAGTGCTCGATATCCTCAAAGGAAGAGCTTTAGACAGAAGTATTGCAACAAGTTCACTCGGTTGACATCAGGTACATCCGTATTTTATTGCTACTCGGAGTTTCATGCCACCTTCATTTAGGGGCAATCATCAGGCAATGATTAAATACATATAAATACATATAAATAACGGCAAGTACTACCCATACCGTAAGCCCAACGACAACCCGATGTACATCAACAGGCAATCTAACCATCCGCCATCGATAATCAAGGGCCTTCCAGCTTCTATAGGCAGACGCATTTCAGACATCTCCTGTGACGAGGAGACCTTCAAGAAAGCCACGCCGATGTACGACAACGCCCTGAAAGCCAGTGGGTACACCTCCGAAAGCTTGGCATACACCAAAGATCGACCCAAACCTAAAAAGAGAAACAGAAAGCGCAATATCATCTGGTTCAACCCCCCGTACAGTATGAACGTGAGAACAAACATCGGCCACACATTCCTGATGCTGGTGGATAAGCACTTCCCCAAAACATCGAAGCTTCACCGGATATTCAGCAGAAACACACTAAAAGTAAGTTACAGTTGTATGCCGAATGTCGGCAGCATCATCAAAAATCACAACTCGCAAACCATGAAAGATGTCAAGAAATCTAACAGGAAAACGTGCAACTGCCGGAACAAGGACCTCTGTCCACTCCAAGGGAATTGCCTTGCAACCAATCTCATCTACAACGCGGAGGTCATAACCCAAGACGAAAGAATGACCTACATCGGCGTCACTGAGCCCCCCTTCAAGCTCAGGTACAACAACCACCTCCAATCCTTCCGGCACGAAAGGTACAAGAACAGCACGGAGCTTTCCAAATTCATCTGGAACCTGAACCAGAACAGCACACCGTATACCATCGAATGGTCCATCGCCAGCCATGCCTTCCCGTACACCAGCGAGTCAAAGAGGTGCGACCTATGTCTCACCGAGAAGCTTCTTATCATGAACGCAAGTAAGCAAACGCTACTAAACAAGAGACCTCACTTGTGTCGAAGTGCCGCCATGAAAATAAATTCTACATCTGTAATTTCAAGTCTTAGATTGAAATCGTCGTGTCCTCCTGTTTACTGAAGGATTTCCGCAATAATCCATCTTTCAGTATTCTACATCTAATTGTGAACTATCTTCATTGAAATTTATTTGTTTAATGACTCTTAACAATTTTATTTAATAATTCATCGCATATTTGGTTAATTTGATGCATGTATACACCTGGGCTTTCTTTACATCAATGCAAATTTCCAGATGCTATTACTCATACGTAATAATGAAAGTGATTCTGTACGCACTGGCCTCTATTGTTACTTTGTTACTTTGTTATTGTGTCACGCGCTACAAAGCGCGCCAAGTCTATCCGATGCATTGAACAATATTGTAATTATTATTATTGCGTAATAATGAATGTTATTCAGTATGCGCTGGTAACTACGGTCATAGCGCACAAGCTTATGGTGTCGATGCATTGTCCAACGGTTTAATCATTGCCCGATATACGTAATAATGGATATGATTAAGTGCGCACTGGTCCCTATGGTCCAGGCGCGTATAGTTTGTTTTGTTTTGTTTTTGTTTTGGTATCACGCGCTAAAAATGCGTTAATTCAATCCAAATGCATTTCTGGGATGTATTTAATCATTGCCTGATGATTGCCCCTAAATGAAGGTGGCATGAAACTCCGAGTAGCAATAAAATACGGATGTACCTGATGTCAACCGAGTGAACTTGTTGCAATACTTCTATATATATATATATATATATATATATATATATATATATATATATTACATTCATTTATGTACAAATATATAACACAACATTATCTTAACCGAGTAGGTAATGGGTGCAGCGTTGAAATACTTGAAATAGTTTCAATTCCAGACGTTATTATACAACAAATAATATGTGATTTTTGTATGAATGACAACTCATTATGCGGATTGTCCGACTGTGTAATGATCCTATTTTAGTCCAATTCTACAATAAAAACTAAAACTCCGAACATATTCCAAGATAAGCACTAAACATTCGGTCATTAGTTTAAATACTCTAATAGCTATCTATCTTCAAGAGCTATATGATTTTAAAAATCCTATCATAATTATTATTCAAATTTATGAAGTTCTTCCGTCGTGATGTTTTCATTGCAACTGATTGACAAATTGCCCTACATCGACGTAAATTAAGCACTGAATTGATCAGTGTTTTAGTAGTAGCCATGATAAAAAATCATGGGCGTACATACTCGAGCAGGATTCGAACCCACGACCTCCTGATCACCGAACAGGCGTCGTCTCCACTAGACCACCGAGCTTTCGCCCGACAGCAAGTGTTGGTTCTAATCCTTATAGCATGCAGCGGGTACTGCTTTTGTTATTCAAATTTACGAAGTTCTTCCGTCGTGATGTTTTCATTGCAACTGATTGACAAATTGCCCTACATCGACGTAAATTAAGCACTGAATTGATCAGTGTTTTAGTAGTAGCCATGATAAAAAATCATGGGCGTACATACTCGAGCAGGATTCGAACCCACGACTTCCTGATCATTATGGACATTATCTTTTTCGGCATTCGAACAGACAAAAATGAATATTTAATAAGATTTACAAATCATTTTTAAAAGTGCACCGAACCAAAATTTGATTTTCTTCCATGCTACAAAGTTGATGACCATAAAATGAATAAGATATTTCGTTTCAATTCTTACAGAGCCCTTGCTCGATACATAAAAATAGTCATTGCAATAAAAAAAAAGAAATTTGGCAAAGGCACCGAAACGTGATGTCTCTGTAATCGTCAATAAATTGGAAGATGCAAGATGCATTTCCATAATTTCTATCAATTACCTTAATACACGTCAACTAAAAGCGAAAAAAAAGTTTAGTAATAAATTGAACGTACCGAAGTAATAGAACGTAATGAGAATTTTACCATGATAATGGAGACCTGAAACCTGTTTACATTCTCGTGATCACTCGATTATAAGATGCACTAAGTGCACCACGTCATTTTCATTCCTACTTTCGTCATATCCCCTTTCATAAGGCGAATAATAAGAAAAAATAATTGAGAGATAGAAGAGGGAGGAATTTTCCTATAATGATAACAATGATAACAATGATCTCCATGGCTGAAGATGATAATTAGCAATAAATGTCTATGACGGTGTGACAATAGGAAAAAAAATAATGGAAAAGGCAACCTAATGTCGTCACTGTTGCTAATGAGATCCGCCCCACCATCTGCAAGTTGAACGCCGTATGCGTTAAAACCTGCGGCGTGTCTTTTCACATTTTTGATAAAATCCAGTATGACGCACACTCCCTGGCTAGCCAATCTCCAGTTATAGATTAATGACTTAACTGTTCTCCCATGGGATATCAAAGGATATTACGATTATAACTTTGAAAATAATCTGAAGAGAAAACAGTATCTCTTGTATAACAAAATTGTTGAGTAACTATTCCAAAATGAAGTCCCGAGAAGAAAAGAAAAAGATATTGACAAATACTTTACTAACATTAAATATTGCTAACAAATTTGGATTTACCAAGTGACCCAGAAAATATGCAATAGCAGGGAAAATATTTTATTGTTGCTGGTCAACCAGACTCAAAGTCACTAAACAACTAACGTAAATCGACCTTCACATTTTCTTTTTTTGTGCTATTTTCATCGTGATAGTTTTGTACATTCAGGTGAATGTCTCACCTAATTTGTACATGTATTTTGTCACCTTTGTACTTATGAAGTTGTGTGTTGGTTTGTTTGTGGGTGTGTTTTTTTTTTTTCGTTTTTTGGTATGTTTTGAGATCCACGTCTCTTCTGAGTCACTTCTTCAGCTTGGAGAGGCGTCTGAAAAAAATAAACCTCTGTTTTTCCCCCCTTTTTTCTCAGTTGACCAAACAAGCTTTCTTACTAAACCGCAATTGTAAATCATAATCTGAATCCACATATATTATGCCTTACACATTTTGAGCAAGATCTGAATGGCTCGTGGTATGTCTTCTAAGAGCAATTTCAGTAGGAAATCCATCGCCTTTTCGTTGTCATACCATAATACCGTGCTTGCCACTTGCCACGGCAAATAGAATAGTGTGAAAATCACGGTAAACGATTTCTATGTGTGGCTTGTGTGTTTATCATAAAACTATCACAGCCAAGGGGAAAAAAGGGCATACAGAGCATTGTACAGAAGTTCATTGTGTGACCACAGTGACAGGATCAATCGTAATCGCTGATGCTTTATACACTAAATTTCGTGATCAGACAGGGTGATAGGACATGTAGTTATCACGCGGCACCACTTGTACCTGTAAATGTTGAAAACGATCTTTTTTTTTCTGTATTGCGCCAATTTTCGTGATCACATAATTATGTCAAAAACACGTAATCTTACAAGGAAGTAACAGTTTCGTATCACCGGAGAGAGAGAAAAAAAAGATGCCAATTCCTCTAATTCAATTTCGATCATTGATTGCATTTCGCGTTGATTTGCTATTTTGACAAAACATAACACAAACTGTTTGGTAGTAGTGACAGTATTGCTATTAAGGGGTTGACTGCTATCAGTTTTCATTCATTTGTGTTTCCGGATGTGTATTAAGCACGCAAGATCGCAGGACAGAGAATCTTTCACTACACACAGTCGTATGGCACGAATCTTAGAAGAGTATTGTTTTGGGTAAACTGAAACCAATAATGTTCTTACGCGTCTGCAATTGGCATAGCCGTAGGTTAGTAACAATCAACGTGTCGAACTCTTTGAAGGATTTAAAAAAACAATAGAAATTCAAATGCCATTGTTATTCGGACTGATAGCCGCCATTACTCAATTCAATGTCAATTTTCATATCTAAATAGCTGGAATCTATGCAGCACAGCCATATTTCAAGAACATGGCATTTCGCAGTGCATAATGTATGCAATCGAGTATGTGAGTTTCTCTCTTTGTATTTTTGTCATGTTTTTAAATGGGAACGTCTGTTTCTTTTGTTTTGTTTTTTGTTTGCTTGTTTGATGTAATACAGTCTTTTGCCCGTGCTCTTTAATAAAGACAAGAATAATCAAGCATACAAAAATGGAAGAAATAATGCTTAGATTTCCATTGGACCCACCAACTTCCGATGCCAACACAGTACTTCAATTAAGACATCACCTTCTTGACCTTGTTGAGATTTTATGTTCGAACATGGCGTCCACAGGAACTCGGTTTTCGAGCAATGCAGATCAATGCACAGCCTGCAATAGGACAGCAGATATGAAGCATACGTTTCCTCCCACTTTCATTTAGGATTCATCTTTTTATTGTTCGTCTCATGCGTTTCAGATCTCATCAGACAATTGACCCTACATAATATAGGACATGAAATTTAATTTAAGTAATAGTTCGCTTTCACAAACCCACGGCCACGAGTCAATGTGGTTCTAACGTACTTTGTTAGAAATTCGGAAAAATTAGAAGTAAACAGGGAAAAAGCAAGAAAAAGACTATGTCGTGTTTACGTGCCGTGACTAATTGGTTAAAGATACCCCATGAGCGAATACACCGTCGGTACTTGACTGCGGATACACTGTCATCTACGCGTGATTGGAGCCGCTAGAGGTAAGATACTAGGGCAGTGATTTAGGGCACAGCATCTCTTAGTGCAAGCCAGTAGAGGATCAGGTGAGGTTTGATCGCCCACTTAAGCCTGAAGCAGCATTCAATTTGCATTAAATGGAGAATCTCCTCTGGGGTTAGAATGTTTATTGTGCTAAAAAGTTTTCTTCTGTAATGAATATCCTGTTTGAAACATATAGGTATTCTGGGTAAGTGGAACGCCCCCTCCTCTTCCTTATTATCTTATTGAACTTGCCACTTTGAAACTAATCCTGTTCCAAGTATATTCAATTGCGTAACGCGTTTTACTTGTTTTCTTGTATTCGGCTGATGCATGGAGATCATCTCGCCAAACTTTTTAATTAAATTAAATCTGAGTTATTGGTCTCGTAAAAATTCCGTTTATTGGATCCACATACACCTGTTGTAGTTAATATTTAACTCGGCGATTCTGCGAAGTTCGCATGAATTCCTTAAAGCTTATTGAGGCAAATAATTAATTGCAATCAAAAGCAATCCCATCAAGAAACTCATTGAGTTCATGACATTTTCGAGTGATCCCGGAGGGAAGTGGTATCATTTGTTCGTTAAAGGTACCTTGTATCTGGAAACTCCTCTACGCATGCGACGTGCAGAAGGTACTAAACACGCAAGAACAAGAATATCCGCTTGTCATACCTTTGAATTAAGAAGCAGCAGTTTGCCAAAAGATCAATAAATAGTTGATGAGGGAATGAACGTCCTCAAGAAACCCATGCGTAAAACACACACACTCACACAAAAACACACACACACACACACACACACACACACACACACACACAAACACATACAGAGAGAGAGAGAGAGTCATATTACACACTTCCACAAATCAGATGCTACTGCTTTTGTGTGTAAGAGTGTTCTGGGGGTTTTTTTCACATGTTTGCTCGTATCGTCTATTCAAAGTCCATATAGTCCTTGATGTTAGACTGACCATTTTTTTCATCTACGTAAAATTAGAAAAAAAAATGACAGACTCCCTTTGGTCGTGGTATTAAATAATTAACTGATATTTGAGAATTACATATATTTGTTGTAATTCGTCTAATTTGACCAATGTCGTGCTTTCCAAGTACAACTTAAGATCTGAGCATAATTTTTGTCTCTGCAAAACCGAGTAGAATTCCTCTCGAAATTGTGGATAGGATAGACTGCAGCAAACTTTTTGGTCACCAAAAACCATAACGGTATAGAAATGTGGAACATAGAGGTCGGTCGCGACATGTCCAATGGAAACTTTTTATTCTAATTCATCAGCCAAGCCTGAAAGGTTAGATAGTTCGTTATTCGTTCGTTATTCCGAAGTTTCGATGTTCCACAGATTCGTTATTCAGCAGGTTTGTCATTCCAAAGATTCGTTATCCCGAACGTAGGTTATTCCAAAGATTCGTTATTCAAAAGGATCGTTTATCCCAGTGTTCGTTATTCCCAAGGTTCGTAATTCCAAAAATGAAATAGGGTTTATTATGACTGCGTCAAACTTTCTGGTCATCAGGATACATGAAGGTATAGAAATTAGGATAATGTGCAACAGTACACAGGTGAAATTCGGTCATAATTCCAAATTAATCGCTGAAGGCTGAAGGGTTATAGCTCGACCCATTAAAGATGGGACCTAATTCCTTTGATTCCCAAGGATTGTTATTCTGAACGTTTGCTATCCCGAAGGTTCGTTCATCCAAAATGAAGAAAGGTTCATTATGACAGTCATGCGGCAAACCTTCTGGTCATAAAGAACAATGAAGGTTGGACCTATAGAAATGTGGATAACGTCGAACAGTAAAACCTGTCCTTCCGTCTGTCACCACGTTATCTTTCTTATTCTCAATTGATCCTCGAAGCCTGAAGGGTTAAAGTTGGTCATTCGGAAGGTTCATTATCGCAATGATTCTTCATTCAGAAGATTCATTACTCCAAAAATTTGTTATACACGTACCAAGGTTCGGTATTCCGAAAATGAAAAAGTTCATTATGACTGCTGCAAACATTCTCTTTTTTCAAGAACCATAAAGGTACAGAAATGTGAATAATGTTTAACAGTAAACTTGTGAAAATGGTTGCCCGCGGCATTCTTTATTTATTTTTGTTAACGAGTATTATTTCAGATCAACGGACCTTCGCAACAACGAACCCCTTTTCATTTTTGGATTTTACGAACCTTCGGAATAACGAACATCACCAGCCTGAAGATGACAAAATGAAAGAAAAAATGGCGCTCTCCTTTCCGCCTTCTTTTCTCTGTCTCGTCTCTATCTGTCTCTCTTGAGATTGAATATCTATGCTCTTATTTCTGCAATGAACGAGTTGCACCCTGGGATTTGAGTTCGCTCTTTTCCATGTCATCTTTTGTTGGCTGCTTTTGTATTCAATACTTGCTTATAAACGTGCTAACAATACCTCCATCCAGAGTGGAAATTAACAAAATTCGCCGCGGGACTCTCAACTCTCCATGATTCACTCTCCTCTAGAGACAAATGTGGCATTTTTCTTTTCCTCCCCGATTTATTGTGTGCAGGGTTAACAGGATTTGAGTTGATCGGAAACGAGCCTTGTGCGTTACGGAAAAGGATAGAAGAATCATTCTACAATCCCACTCAATTACTCACTGGGGACTGTACATATGGGTCACGGAGGCAAAGCATACGCACACACACACACACACACACACACACACACACACACACACACATATTATATATATATATATATATATATATATATAGGTGTGTGTGCGATTCCACTCCCCCCCCCCCGAGTCTACAATCTGCTCTTATGATGTGTCCAAAAAGTTGGAGCTTTCGGATGGCTACAACAACGACCCTTACTCATGAATAGCCCTGATCTAGACGTCCATCCTAGCCAATCGTTTGTGTTGCATGTTTTACGTAAAGTTTTTAACATTCTGCGGAAGCAACACAATTCAAATGCATTCGACTTCTAGAAGTTAGCCTGTTTTACTGATCAAGTGTCGCATCCACATATTGTTGCAATGAGAAGTGCTATGGCATGTGAGATTCGCGCCTTTGGTTGCGTTCGGAGGTTACAGTTCGCTACTCCGCAGGTTTGGTATTCCGAAGGTTCGTTAATCCGAAAATAAAATAAGGATTCGTTATTCTAAAGATTCGTCCTAACGATGGTTCGTTATTCCAAAAAATGAATTCGTTATTCCGAAGGTTCGTTAATCCGAAAATGAAATAAGCTTTCTTGATCCGAAAACGAAAGAAGATTCGTTATTCCAAAAGTTCGTTTATCCGAAAATGAAATAAGGGTCGTTATTTCAAAGATTCTTTAATCCGAAAATGAAACAGGGTTCTTAATACTGAATATGAAGTAAACTATATTTGGTGACAAAAATACGATGTTGCAGTTTAAAAATAAAATGATAAGCTATTAAGCAATGAAAAATGATTGAAAAAAAACACCATACACACACACAAACACACACGATATGCATACTTATTGACCAACTCAAATGCAATCGTACCGCTTGATTGTGTTGTTGATGAAAAATGAGATATTTTCTCATCCTACGTAGGCCATCATTCCCCCTCTTCTACTTCATCGTCGGCATGAGCAATATTTCTCACAGATTATTCAATTTTTAGAATACCGAAGCTCATTCATTTTTTTGTATAACTGACATTATTTGATTTTCACATTAACGAACCTCACATAATTTTCGATGTAGCGAACCTTATTACATTTTCGGATAAACGAACGCTTTGTGATTTTCTCATGAACGGACCTTCGGAAAAATGAACCTTATTTCGTTTTCAGATTAACGAACATTCGGAAAAACCAACCTTAAAATGCCACACATGTATGTTTTAAAGAAGAGAAAGCAGAAGACTTGGTAGAAGACATTTGGTGCTCAACCCTTCACGTGACCATTTTCTTCTTGGCGTGCTATCATCAAGTTCCAATGACCAAGTTGGTTCTGCCACATCTTGGATTGCAGTAACGCAGGAGCTACGGTATATTTCAGTTCAACCGAGAAAAGCGAGATAGGCCTACAAGTTAATGTAACTACAAGTCGCCGCATCTTGGCACGTGCAGGTGAGTTAAAGAAAAATCTATGTGGCTTAATTAAAGTCGAGATAATCTTACAAGTATGTGGCGCTGATCTTATTGCATTGCTCATCGGCAGTTTAAGGCATAAACTCAAGGGTATATTCGGCTGGCTCATAACTCAGGAGGCGCTCTAAGAAGACAAGCTCATGTACAACATTATTATGTATAATATGCATGTGCGTGTGTAGTAGTTGTAGTAGTAGTGAGAGTGTTAGAACAGAAAAAGTTGATATTTACGAGATTGATGGAAGAGATTTGATAGACAAGCATATATGCAAACTGCAATCTGCAGTCTACGGGTTTTTAGAAGTGAGAATATAGCTAATGGAAATTAAATTTTCTTCAACCAGACATAAAATTTCAACAACAAAAAAAATCTGAATGCCTCAGAATGGCATCTATTGAAAAAATGTCAATTGAACTGTGAAATACGAATATTTGTAATCTATCAGAGTCAGAATCGAAACAAATAATTTAGATAAACTCGAATTTCTTTCTTATCTTATATACATATATATATATATGTGTATACATATATATATATATATATATATATACATATATATAGACAGAGAGACAGAGAGAGAGGTCCAATGGTTCTCTTAATCATTAGGACGGTGCAGCTGCTTGAGTAAGGCATACTTATTGTGCAATCCCGTCCTTTTGAAATCGGATGAATGGATCGTCTTTCAGAGGCCTATTTTTGTCGAAAGTTATTTCAACAATTGAATTAACAGCGTGGATACTGTCGCTGCGGTGGCCGAGCGCGAGGCATATTGTAGGGCCGGGATGACCGCGGGCCGGCAAATTTTCGATCCCTGGTTACTGCAACTCGATCCTGGAAGATGAATCCCGAGGATTTTTGCTTACCGTCCTCTGGCAAGATATCACTTTGAGATATTTAATGCCAATAGCGTGATTAAATATATCTCTGTAAATTTTTAGATAAATTTATACTACCACATGTATACAGGTACACTCGCACACACACACACACACACACACACACACACAAACGAACAAACACTCACAAACAAATACATATATTAAAGATATAGGGGAAAATAGTAATAAATATCCTTTAGTCTCTATAATGGCAAATATCAAAACTTGCATTTTTCAAAGTAATAATTACGTCCATTATATCTAAGATTGTAACATCCAAAGCATGACAAATGATATTCGGAAATGACGTTATGATAGTCACTTCAAAACTAATGCGTCAGTAAGCAGAGACAAATATCTGATATCCATTTTTTTTAGACAGGTGCTTATCTAAACCATTCTCTTTCAGACAGAACAGATAAATTTACTTGAGAAAAGAAAGAAATAACATTAATTTAATTCAATGTCTCAAATCCATTGCATCGCTTATTGAAAGAGAAATACTGGAAAACTCTAAACTTCATTCTGCATTGTCTTAGAATAGCTGATTCGGGTAAGAAAGAAAAATGGAAGGCTGTATATGCTAAGGTTGTTATTGTAAACGACAGAGGTGAAATTTGGTACGAGAAGACTTTTTGAAGTGGTTGAAAATGTGGTGTAAAGATATAGCTGAAGGTTGAAATATTTGGAGCCGTAATCAAATTAGTAGTTTAGTTTGGTAGTATTTTTTCTATACTTCCCCATCTCTCTCTCTCTCTCTCTCTCTCTCTCTCTCTCCATATCTTTCTTCCTATCTCTCTCCCTCTCTCTTTCCTCTGTTTTTCTAACTTTGAGTTTTTTTGTTTATCAAAGTTCATATTTTGTTGTTTGTTTTAAATGCTTACATTTTACGCGAAACTGCAATCTGATCACTGTTTCAAGAACTGAGTTAACATAGATATTCACTTTACATCAATATGCACTTTACATGTTGATATTCAATGATAAAAGAAAATACCACACATCACATTCTGAGCAATAATTTTGTTTTATCATCCCTAATTTCTTTTAGTTATCTTCAAAACATGATCGGTAGTGCATTGAATTTCTTGAATTGGAAATAGACGTTAGAACCCTTTTTTTCTTATTTTCTTTATATTATTCTTAATGACTTTTGCAAGTCCACAATGCGTCATGCAACTTACATTTGACTTTTTGGCGTGTCAAATCAATGCAGAATTGAGCTTAGGAGACTGGAAAAAGCTTGTAATCTGTTTGTCGTGATTAGACTCTGGTAAAGCGAACAGCATTTCGGCATAGAATAGACCACCAATCGCGGACGAAAGTATTAGGTTTTTAACTGAAAATCCAAACTTTGGTCGATATTATGTTTGATGTGCGGAATATGCGCAATTTACAAGCAGAAAATTATGATTACTATTATTTGCTCTACGTTTATTGAGGTCCTGTGCAAATCTTGATTCGTCGTGCGTCTCGGGAGTTTTGCAGGCGGTTTCCCCTGAACCAGGGAGAGATTTTATCCCTTACTGTTCCCTCCCCACATTGATGGAAGCCATCCAATATCTCGGCTCCATCCTTACTATCTTGCATTTCTACTGCTTTTCTTTTTATTGTTATGTCACATAGGTTACTCTTTTCCAGTAAGGAACCAGGCGATCAATACAAATAAATCTGACGTTCTAACTTAGAGCGCGAGATATAATTTGATATCTGTCATCCCACAGCAAGTGGTGGATTCAGACCCAATCACGGCACAAGATTTCATTAGCTAGTAAGCAATCAAATCTGTCAAAGCAACAGGCTCTTCTATTGATGCTTTACTGGTGAGTTCGGATGGATGAAAGTGAATGGATGTTTTTCTATTCGTGTGTGTGTGTGTGTGTGTGTGTGTGTGTGTGTGTGTGTGTGTGTGTGTGGTTTGTGCAGGTTGGCGATCTTGTATGTAGTGCTGTGAATGATAAACCTGGGCAGATGAAGTGTAGGACGAGCTCACTTTTTTACGTATTGAGGTCAATTTACAAATAATATCGCTTGTTTGATTACTCCGCAATTTAGGTCATGCTTCAATATGCCGTTAACATGGTTAATGTCGATATCCATGTACCCATTTACTTATGCGTGTGTGTATGTATGTCAGGGTGTGTGTGTTTGTGCGTGTCTCTGGGTATGTGGCACGTGATTTCCAACATGCACAGTATGCCAAAATTTATTTGGAGTTGAGTTTCAATGATGTCCCAAAACAAGAAGTCATCGAATACCGCGTTTGATCTTTATGTAGGTTAACTGAACCGTTTATAAAGTTTCATATTATTAAAAGTCACGAGCATAACGTAGATTTTGACATATTGCAAATACCATCATTAATTCTTTATCATTTTGTACGTGTCTCGACCTAAAATCCTGGAAAAATCCAAAGCAGGGATGACATTTTATACGAAACCTGTTTAAAGGTTTCGCATTATGCTTTCAATATTTTTCGTATAATTTATGCTATATCATTCACATAAGTTCTTACTTGATTCGATGGATTTGGTGTGACACTTTCTCGTTAGACATAGCGTGGTTCAACAGTTTGAACCACCGGCCGTATTTGCATATGCCGACCGTTCACTATAAAATCAATATTGCATTCTGGAGAAGTAGGTTGCAATCTATAACTTAAAAAAAATAATGATAATATTCGTTGAAATGTCACGTCACCTCGTTATGTCTACCAAGTTTATGTAGATTTTAATGGAGCTTTGTTAGACAGTTCCATAGCTGTTTATTATAATGTTCTTTACCTAATTCTATCAATTACTTAACAATTTGGAAAATTGTTCAAACCGCAGGTGAATGTTGGCTAGTATTAAAAAAAGGGGGGAGTCGTTCACGGTTTGGACTTTATGTTGTAAAAATGGCCACATCATCGCACCCACGTCATCATGTCGTCGTTTGATACAAGAACGACATGTATGCATTGAAGCCGCTTTCTTTTACTCCTCCGTCATCACCATCCCAACCCCTCCCCCCCCCCCCCCCTTCTGCGGCTCATCCGGCTGACAAATATGACTTGGATTGCTACATCCGGGGATTAATGAGGCAATACTGGTCTTCTTCTTGTGCCCATCCCCAAATAACACAATGAACGGTTCATGAGCGAGAAAGCGTCCACCGTGCGGGGTTAATCTATCCGGTGTAGAACTAACAGCGTGTGCAGCTCGCTGATTTCCGTACGAATCGATCGTTCCCATCATAATCCTGTTATACTCTTGTTATAAGCAGCGAAGCTTCTCTCCTCTTCCTAAATGAGAGTGATTGATAGAAAGGAGTGGGGCTGGTTTAATTTCCATGATGTGCTAGCTCCGCGAACAAAGGGGACCTGTTGATTAATATGGTTATACGCAGAATTCGTAAATAAGCAAACGAGACACTCGGTCAGTGCCCTACTATCTCGGGATGGACGCCTGACAGAAAAATAGGCGTTTTTCTGCATCTACATGCGGGCGCCACCGCGAAAATTGACGCTATATTAGCCTTTTTTGCCTTCATTCTACACAATGGCTTGTGCAAGTTTCGTTTTCTGAATGTGTGAGTGTAGTAGTAACCGTATTCCCTTTGAAAGAAAAAAAACCACCCAACATTATCTGTCTGTTTATCTGTCGAGTTTGCAGCCAATACAAAAAGTGAAAAAAAAATGGTGACGAAATTAACGCTTTGAGAATGGATCAAGCATATATATATATATATATATATATATATATATATATGCGGCTGCAAGACATGTGTATAGGCATAGAAATGAAACTAGAAGGTTAGGAACAACAGGAGAAACCCTGAGACACAACTGTAGAAAAGTAGTCGAAGAGTGTCTGAAAATCACATGCAGATTTGATGCATTTCGTCGAGGACGATGCGGCGATAGGTTCTCAATCACAACTATGGCGCGTTTCTTGCACTGTAGGTATGATATCACGGGGAGGGATTACGTTCTATGTCCGCTCGTCCTGAGGCTTCATTCAGAGTGATAGATAGTAAGCGACATTCACTACTTAGGTAATTGCAGATAAAAAGGCGTCATTGGAGAAAAGGGGAGAGAAAGATAGCGAGAGATTCATGAAGAGAAGGAATAAATGCCTTGTAAAGGGGTTATCGCATCTTGCCCTTTCCCCCCATGTGTATCTCGAACGATTTCTCCGAAACCAAAATGGCGAGCTGATCTTACTGTTAGACGGGATATGAAAGGAAGAGGAGTTTCGGCGAGTGGTCTTTTTTTTCGCTGGGATCCAACTATTTGTGTGAGTGTCACTCCGGTTGCGTCGGGTAATGGATGGCTAAAATTAAGACTAATGATTTGAGAAAGCTCATTGTAGCTGTTCGCCTGCTTGGGGACCACTCTTTGAAAATCCCGATAAGACATGCCTGATGCGTGAAGAAAATCGAAGCTGATATGCGCAGAAATATTGTGGGCCACGAGGAAGGATGTGCACAACGGAAACAAAATAAACACTCTGAGTCACAGAGAATAGTGGACTACAAAGATAGATGGAAAGGGCGGAGGAACGAAAAGAGGCGCCGGAGAGTGGGGGAAGGGGAGGTGAAGAGAGCCAGAGGCACTAATGGTGGGAATCTTCTCCCAAAATTGTCGTTTTTCGTTTACAGACTTTCGTCAAAGTGTTTTCACTACTTACGTCGTCTATCATTTAACTCATTCAATTTCACACACATCATATCAGGACTGCAACTTGGTTCGCATTTAACCTCCAAATAAAAGATGGAAGAAAGAAAGAAAGATTAACTCAGTCGTCACAATTTTGGGTGTGACCATCTGCGCCGGGTGGTAATCGGAGTGGAATATCGAGGTATTTGCTTTGCCGCGGAAGAGAATGTGCCAACTGGAGAATGTTTCTACACAGGGGTGCTGGCGTCAATGGCGCTGCAGCAGCCTAGAGACGTGGCAGAAACAAATGAGCTTGCGCTCTCAAGCGAGACCGCTGATTCCATATACCGCCCCAATTCATGACGACTTCGTTTCATTCAGAGGAGAGGGACAGGGGGAGAATAAAGTGATTTATTTTCCGGCAGTATAGTCTCACATGCACTGAGAAATCTAACGCTATAACCGTGACTGCAAGTCGAGCAATGCCGGATGATATGACATGTTATTCGTATGATAAATACCATGTACAGCATGGAATCTCACACGTAATTAAAAGAGACCTAAGAAGAAAATAGGAAGAGAGTAGCGAAGAATATCATGAGGGAAAGATGAGGGAGGAGGATTAGAAACCTGTATTTCTACATCAACCCATGTTGAAATAATGTAATTCTAAAACATTTTCAAGGGGAGGGGAGGTGTACATCTTGAAATGAAAGCAATAAATCGACAAGGCCATAAATCACAGTGATTTGTCGCCGTCAGATTTTCAGTGTAGCTTTCCATGACTTTTTACTACATATGGTTTGCCTTGGAAATTAAAGTGATGAGACAATTATCTTCATTGATGACACGTCAATGAGTTCTTCACATAATTGTCTTTGCAGAATATACCATTTATTCTTCATCTTACCATGCAACCCATGTCTTTGGTCAAGTTATAAGTTGGCAGTTGTTTTGTCTTGGTTGCTGTTGTTGTTGTTGTGCTGCTGCTGCTATTGTTGTTGTTGTCGTTGTTGTTGTTTACTATGGGAGCTTTTTAGTCTTGATATATACCCTCCGTAGAAGATGAGGAAAATCTTATTTTGTAAGTAATTTCTTAAACAAATTTGATACATACATCAAGTACACATGTGGGCATGTGTGTGCATAGCAGTCTCGAGTAGATATAAACTAGATTCAATCAAAATATCATCTTGACCCGACAGACAACCTCGGTAGAATATCTCCGAAATTGCCTTTATCAGTACATTTTACATAATTTGTATATTCGCCCTCATTTCGCTGAACTGTTTCCTTAAAATGCAGTTCACTGCTCTCTTAAAATGCAGTTCACTGCTCTGGATCGCAACAACGTTCCTTCATGGCTCAAACTCTTATTCAAGATTAGAACGAACATTGTCAAGCAAACTTTCTCACTATCCTCAATATAATTATGACAGAAGTATATGAAGCAGCACCAGGTAGCAATAACGACGACAACATATTTTGAATGATTAAATAAGGTAAAATTAAGTTAAAACAAAAAATGTTGTTTCATTCAAAAATCGAAGGGAATGTTAAAAACATTTCTGTCTTATATGCTTGGTCGGAAGCAAAATTTCAAGAATAAATGTTATTTTTTTCTCATATCAACCATGGAGCGATAAGTTTGTTGTGAGGCAGATAACGCAGACATAATGCTTAAATGTAGATTCAGATTCAGGAGAGAGACAAACAAAACAACAACTTGTGAATGAAAACGACTGCGAATTATCCAGAAGTCAGTGCGGATTTAATAGACGTAAGCGTTCGTGCCGAGTGTCAGCATGTTCCGGCAACTTATCTATGCAGTCTAGCTGCCAGGTTTCAGGAAGTGACTCTATATGTGGGCGAGAGCAAAAGCAAACAAAACCCCGTTTCAAAGACCTGTATACTCTACTCAAGAAGTAGGGAAAATGCTTGTTTTTCCTATGCCAGCGTATCCCCATGGCAACGTGCTTCGTCGTTTACCTGATATACGTTATAGCCTCACAATTTTCGTCGGTTACTTGGTATTGGCGTTAATTCTTGATAACAAGTTCGCAAGATTAACAGATTTTCTGAATTGGAAGGATACATTTCGCTATACTTGGGAGGATAATTGATTGAACTAAACTAAAAAGTCAATAACAAGATGTCAGACTGTATTGAGTAAGCATCCGGTAACAGTTTGATAATAAATGACCTACAACTGAGACTTAAACGGAGACTACTGTAACTTCTGATTAATTTTTACTATGAATTTGGTGTTGTCGTGTACGTAAGTATAAAAAAAATTAAGAATTCGACTTTGGTTATTTGACGGATCACACTCATCACGCTTGAGACACGAGTTTGCAGCGAAGCAGCCAAGCAAGGAAGTATTTCAAGGGAGTGGAAGTGTTGGTTTATCATCAAATGACTTTTACGATCAAATTAGATATTACAGCATCTTGATTTAAAGGAATACATATCATTGCAGATAGCCCCTTTAAGCAAAGCATCGTATGGGAAAGCACCACACTGAGTGTTATAGAGCGATTGACTATAAAGGGTTGTGTACACAATAATCAACTCCAACGAGTTCTCATTGAAGTATCACATTGTATTTATGAACTAATTACTGAGAAAATATTGGTCGATATTAATTTCCGAAAATAAAGTTATACATAAGATACTACCTGTCCCCCCCCCCCCACAAAAAAAAAAAAAGTGAGGAAAAAACCCAAAAATAGGAATCAAAGCAGCAATTGTGGCATAAAATAAATTTCGCTTTTAATTTTGGGGATCCTTGAGTTCTTGTGTATTTAAGTTTATTTACATTCATTTATTGTGTTTGTAAAAGAGAAGATAAGAACATTGTGTGTAAGCATCAATTCAGTTTCAGACGCAATCCTAGCACAAACTTAGATTGCTTGATGTACTCAACCACATTACGCGATTTGTTGATGATGATATTAATAAATAAAGGCTGGGACAATTATACTTTAAAGAAAAAACAACATTAAGCGACAATTGACAAAATCGACCATAAGGTGTGTAATTACAAATCGAACAAATCCAAATCAAATAGCAACACCAATATACCAACAAAATATATTCATATTAAATTCATCTATTTACCATTGTACATACTTTTAAATCATTGATATTATAACCATAGTATATATATATATACATCACCTGAATTTTTTTTTCTTCTTCGTCCAATCCTGTGCAGAAATTCCCTGGAATATACCTCACACAACTCGTGAAAGGTTCTCATTAACGCAGACAGTCTTGGCGTTTAAAAAGATATATGATATATAATATGGTTTTATGAACAAGTTTAAAACTTCGAGTACATGTACCTGGATCATGTGGAAAAAAATATAGTTGTCACTTTGAACATCTCTTTGTTCCCTTTTTCGCCCAGCACCGAGAATAACCGACCTGCCTTCCACTTTCTCTCTCTCTCTCTCTCTCTCTTTCTTTCTCTCTCTCTCTCTCTCTCTCTTTATTTGCTACATTTTCTTCTTTTTTCATTGTTCTTAACTGGTTGACAGCACACTTGTGACTTTCTTTTGTTGTATGTGTCATTCTGCGCCAGTGTCAAAGAGCGCGTGTGTGTGCCAGTATGTTTGCGTGAATATACTCGTCATGTTTACCTATTATAGTGACAACTGTAGTTCCAAATGGTTAATCTCTTTATGTTTACTGAGGTTAGGAGACTGCGCTAGACATGTTCGCTTTTTAGCAACCACTCAGATTTCATTTCTAGTCTTAAAGGGATGGTATGGTATTGGTGGAGATGAGGATATGACTTTTAAATTTTTGAGAGATACCAAGAAACCACTTATGAAATAGTACAGAGCATACCAGACCCAGCGGAATTCAAAGTTTTTTTTTGATGAAAATCGGTTCTGGAACGGCTGAGACATCGAAAAACAAAGTAAAACAAAGCGATGCTAATAAAAGATGGGTCCCACCTTTTATTAGCATCGCTCTGTTTTGGATATCTCAGCCATTTCAAAACCAATTTCCATCAAATAAACTTTGAATTCCTCCTGGAATTGCATGCTCTTTCACATTTCATAATATATTTCTCATTATCTCCCCCCCCCCCCCATAAAAGAAAAAGAAAAAAAATATATATATACATATATATACATATATATCAGAAATCTGAAGTTAGGTCTCAACCAAAACTATACAATCCCTTTAAGTGAAATAAGGTGTGTTTGTTTCTATGTGACAATACATTGAATGATATTTACTATTATTTTGACTGTTATTGCTTAGACATGAAAAATGAAAATAAAAAAGGAATTAATAAGTAAATGAATGTCTGGGGAAATATTCCGATCAGCAGTGATATGAGAGCCTTAGGGATACCGACTCGACTGATATGACCTCTTGTCTTTGTATTCGGTGGTGTGAGATTGTGTAGAGATGTTTTTGGTGATTTTATACAGCATTGTTATCTTGGCAATGAAACGACGATACCGTAGGGTAGCCCAATTAACTTTTATTTAAACTTATATTTGACTGACTACATACGTCAACATAGCGATTATCCTAATCATGCCTGTAATGATTACTTTCCAGTCTGTATACATGGAAAGCCAAACGCACAAATTAAACGCAATATTGCCCTAGTCAGAAGTAATTCCAAGGTTGGAATATAATTCCTAGGAGATGGAATAACAAATTTCATCAAGCTGAGCTTATCTTGTCTTACCTTTGAATCCTCTTTGATTTTGGAATATCGTGAAGAAGAAAAAAAAAGAATGTGTATAGTATACCTCTGCAGTCTAGTTAAGTGTAGTTCGGGTGTAATAATGTACCAATTGGTATCCATTCTGATACAAATGAAATAAAATAAAATAAAATGAAATGTCTTGTGAATGTTGCATTTTTTATGGATATTCCTTTCTTATTTGTTTGTTTTGTAAATATTTGCCTTTTAAACGAAGCGTTAAGTGATATATATATATATATATATATATATATATATATATATACATATATTATGCGAAGGTAGGCCTACTACTTTGATTAACACTAATTAGACCACCGTAGTATTAAGAATGTCAAGAACTCCAAGCCATCTGATGATATTAACAAAGGAATATTTGGCAATGTAGCCAGTTCGGAGTTAGCTCATGTGCACATGGGTACAGATGACCTTCCCTTTTTCTCAGTTGGTTAGGCGCTTCACTTGTTTTCAAAGCGAAAAAAAAAATACAGCTACTTGTAGCTTGCCCGGCATAACAATACGTGGAATTCTTCAATCATGTTCTAACCAAGGCTGAACTTGCGTAGACCAGGTGGTCAGAAATGTTCATGATCAACGCAGTCATGTGAAAGCATCCATACCATTATTTGGCATTGAAGTTATTAACAGTCTTTTCGTATTGATATTGCCAAATACCTCATTTGCTGTCAGGTGGATGTGATGGCACCATTTAGAAGGATATTTGAATAATGACGTCATAGATGCTTATCTCAGTGAATTTCAAAACCAACTTGCCCTGTTGGTACAAATGACCTTTTTCTGCTCTTGCGCAAAGTGGAACTCCGAACTGGCTTATTTGTGATTTGATAGCGTCAAAACAGACACACGGAATATTTCATGATTAGAAAAGCAGGGACTGACAACGCACGGAAAGTCATGCAGTAGCTGGCTACAACAGTCACAAGTCTGTTGGAAATCAGTTCCTTTTCAACGCTCACTTCCCTCACGTCGGTAGCGTGGCCGAGCGGTCTAAGGCGCTGGTTTTAGGCACCAGTCATTTCGATGGCGTGGGTTCGAATCCCACCGCTGCCATTTAATAATTTTTTTAAAAAACTTTTAATCCATTTGCTGCTTTGTATGCTTTTCAAAAGGAGTCAAATTCTTAGCTTAGTCACCTGATACTGGGCTGTTTCTTCCTACATTATTTGTACTCGTATATCAGAGACCATGATAGAGTTTTCGAAATTAAACTAATATAACCATTATAATACTTATGAAGGGAGAAAGGTACCATAGGCCCTCTCTCTTTCTCTCTCTCTCTCATATCTTCCGTACATACGTAACACAAATGCAAAGCGGTGTGCGAATATGCATTTGCGAAATGCATCCACATGCATCACAGAGATAGAGGGGAAAATCTTTTTATTTTGCCGGGTAATTCGGATTTACATTAATTTTGTTTCACTTTGAATAGTGACTTATTGTCATTTACAGTTGATTACTCTGCCATGAAGGAACCAATGAAAACAATGGAAAAATCGTTTGTCAAACGCAATATATAATAGTATGCTTTTTTTCCCTAGAATCTTGTAAGATGTACATTCTCTAAACTCCAATCATGTCAGACTAAAAATACACCATGATGCTAACGTGCGATTTCTTAAGTGTGAATGCTTTAATACCACGAAAATTTAAATTTGTATTTCTCGTAAAGCCTTGGATTGTGGTATGATTTTTTTTTTAGGAAGACTAGTAATAGACACAGAAAATCTATATGCCGATGGTAATTTGTATACCAGGGCATTTCCACGAATTCAATCTATCCTCTGCCAGTTTTCGCGCAAGATTAGAAATCCGTCCATATTTCTATATTCGTTCATTTCTTATTGACATTCTGTTTTAGAGTCGGGCGCGATGCTTCATTTACCACTCCTGCCGTTCTGTATATCACATAGCAAGTCTCAACCCATTTTCTTATCAAAGAACCTTCGGAATTATGAACATCGTCCTGATGAAACTTCTTACACGCTTACACGTATCAAGACACGAGTCTTCGAGCTCGCCACTCGTACTTACCTGCATAAAACACAATGCCTGGCAATATACCTGTATATCATTATAAGAACCCGTTTACATGTGTTATACGAACCAACGCTCTTGTCGAAGAGATATCTGTGTATCTTTCGGAACACTCAAGGCAAAGGAAAATTTTACCTAACTTCTTTATCAGAGCCAAATGTAAACTTTCTTTTTTCGTTTGTTTGGCTTTTTTCAGTGTTTTTAGTTTGTGTTTTTTATTTATTTTGTTTTGTTTTCTGTTCATATTTTTGTTTTGTTTTGAGTTGTAATGTATTTTTTAGCTGTTTATGAGAGGGACAAGGTTTCATTTTCATTTCTACTTCTGACGTTTTAGGATCGACTAAACGTATGTGCAGGTATATCAACGTGCTATGGATTGTTCTACATTTTCGCGTCTTGATATTACTCAGTTAAGTGAATAAACGGTGGTATCTAACATGGCTGTCAGTCATTAAAGATTAAATCTAGTCTTAATTTCGAAGTATTTTCCAGTGCTGAACCTGGAGTTTATGTGTGGATGTTGGTGTACGCACCAAAATGGGGGCATGTCCGGGAGACAAACGCGAGACCTCTCTCACCCGAAGCAAGAATCATATCGCTAGACAGTGAACTGGATTTAGTAACCATGCCACCGATGTTGTGGAATACACAGTGATATATGAACAGATTCCAGCTATTTTGAGATCGTGCGAGAGATACCGATACAATTAATACTCGTAAGGTATGATCAGTTTTACGAGAATCCTGAAATTCATGAACAGATTCCAGCTATTTTGAGATCGTGCGAGAGATACCGATACAATTAATATTCGTAAGGTATGATCAGTTTTACGAGAATCCTGAAATTCATATGATTATTCAAAGTCTACGGACACGCACTACATTTGCTGGAAAGGTATTTGGATCTCTTGGGTACATGCACACTTGTTAAAGAAAGCACAGTTGATGCATCAGCGTAAAGACGAATGTTTAGTATGTTTATCATCGTTCAGACTGTCATGAACACGTGTACTGATTCGCAAACGGCTAATCTTCATAACTTTTAGATTGCCAAGCGCTTTATGTAAATAAATGGAACACTTACTTTCAGGGCAGAGTGTGTTTTTTCTGCGTTCATGATCGCTCAGTTGAGAGAATTAACTGTGGAAATCGACATGGCAGTAAGACCTTATAAGATCGTCTCAAATCTGGTCATAATTTCAGAGCATTTTCCACTGTTGAACCTACAGTTCACGTGTATGAGTTTTGCACGTAACATACGCAAAGACCACTGTAAATAGTTCTTTATAGGTTGTGATTCACAAATATTGGCATACGATTATCGGAATGTTAAATATGCATTTGCCTTTGTACCAACAACGAAATAGTGTTACAGGAACAGTAAAGTTTAATTACATGATATCGTTATTTTATTTCATTAATTTCATTTTAGGAGATTCTTACGCAACTCAGTTTCTTACCAAGTATTGCTAACTTTTTAAGTGTGTTTATTAATGATGTCGTGTTACGCATTATTGGTCTCTCATTATTGAACTCTCATTCGAATACTGGTAGAGCATGCCTTGGTTTTTTTTTTCATGAAAAGTATAGATGTCAAGTGTTATGAATGACTTTATGACTCGTCCCTTCTCACGCCTTGTCTCGGCCACACATACATCGTGACACTCACACACACACACACACACACACACACAGACACAGACACACAAACACACAACTATACATTCCCTCTCTCTCTCCCTCTCTCTCTCTGTCTTCTAACTTTGCTGTATGTAGTGCCCTTTTCTCTCAATCGAGTGATTTTCCTCGTTTATTTGAAGATTTCTGTGGACGATGCCAAAAATGCACCCTCACCGGCACAAGTATCGACGTAATCCGAGTTACCTTTATTACTTCGTCAGTTTTAAGACTCAGTGGAGATTGTAAACGTCGTATCTGGCCTTTCCTTCCGTTGAAAGTAGATGCTTATATTCACTGGAAGTCCTCGAAATTCTTCTCCATGATAAATGTCTAACTTCTTCAACGTTTCATCCATCATTTAACGTGGGAATAAACCCTTATCCGTTGAATTTAAAACCTACGGATATGAATACACCAATGCATGCTAAAGTGAATACCCATAGTTTGAATATTCAAAATATTCCTTTCCCGAAAATGAGGAAAACCTTTCCAACCCGATTTCTCCTAATCGCATATATTTGTTTTGTTTGTGCGCTCATGGAATTCATTTGGAGGAGAAGATAGAGAAGTAGAATAATAAAGGGAGGAGTAATACAGGTATCCCTGGTGTATAATACTGTATGTAGTTCTCTCAGCGAGGGAAATTTATTTCCCTACCATCCTATCTTCCTTCATAATATCGCGTGGTAGTTCATGCCTCCGTGAATACAAATCCGGGGTATTATCCAACGTCAAATAGCTTTTCACGACTCGAACAAACAGATGTGTCAGCAAATTGAAGCAAGGCGAGTATTAACTTCTGGCTGCCACGACATTCAATATGGGTAACTAATATTGGTTGTCATGCTATTTATTTTTCCCCCGTCGCCGCTGTTAAGGCCGGGTGCGCGGTGCCCATCGCCAATAAAGGCAACAAATTTATTAGTGCATGAAATATAATACGGGCATAATGTTTCGAAGATTGGGATAACAGACCACCTGATCAATCAGTATACCTCCTCTTATTAAGGATTCACCATGGAGACCATCACTTAGGAAGACTTTTAGGTGGTATCAGTAACCTGCCCCGATGCGACACGAGTAAATTGATTGCTTGTTTTGCCTGGCTCCTAATAGTATTTTTCCTACCGGGAAATAGGTGTGATTTGTTGATCTGAGAGTGGTTTAAAAGCTTTCTTTTCGAAAGAAATACGAGGTTTTTCTCTCCCAACACCAGACTTCTGTATACACTGGTCAATGATCAATTCGTGTTGAAGTCAAGAAATGTATATTACAAGTATGTACATAATATCACTAGACATCGAACCCTGAAGCAGTACTACACAATCGCAAGAGATCCAAAATAAAAGTTCTCTGATACCAAGAAATAATCGTATAATGTTATCAACGTCTTTCACAGTGTTGATAACATAAATGTTAAATTATTTAGTAGCACACTTTTCAGTAGTCCCTGTGGGTATTATTGTGACTTGGTATAATCAGGGGCATTTTTCGATGATGAATTGTATATTGCTGCTATTGCTATCATTTGTAGTTGTTTTTTTTTTTTGTCAACGACTGTTATCATAATAGTTTATCTTATCATTGTTATCTTGGTAATTCTGTTGCTAATTCAGTTAGTTTGCTTCTACTGCAGTTACAAGATATGATGTATATATATATATATAAAACATATCACATAAGGCGCGGTCAGACTGGCCAAAGATCGAGAAGTTTAAGATCGCGAAGTTTGGGTCATTGGTACGGGCGCAAGAAAGAGTGCGCAGTCCGAAGGCTACTGATTGTGGCGTAACAATCTGTATATGACAATGGCCTCGCGCTTCGGAGGCACCCCCTCAAACATATCGGGAAGTTTCGCGGGAAGGTTCGCGAGAAGTTTGCGGTCACACTGGCAAAACTTCGAGATCTTCAACCCTATTTTAATTGGGGGGGGGGTCAAATTGACCCCCCCCCCCCCCCTTCGACGTTTCGCGCCACGATTTTGCAATGCGCCAAGATTTTGCCGCGTCGTTTCATGACTTTTTTAAATTGAAGTCTCCTGCATATTTTGAGACCAAATTTGCGACTACCGGGGACAAAATTCTGAAGTTACGTAATGTTTTGCATATGCATGTCAACCCGAAAACAGCTGAAATTCATGATATCGTGTGCAAATCCAATGCAAATTGTGTGTTGGGGTTAAATTGATGTAAATATCATTTCAACTTTTAACAATTTAAATTAATCAATTCTACTGTAGATAAGCTTGAAAAAGTGCCTGCAACAAATTTTGGCAAAAAACAATAGAAAACAAAAGGTGGGAAGAACAATAAAATACATAAGGAAATAACAAAACAATAAAAACAAAAGAAAATGATTTTGATTGTGCTATTTTTTTTACAACAAAATTGTTGAATGTGTCTTTAGCAATCCTTCGGTCTTTTTAATAGAGTTAGGTGAAAATATGATATAATGCATAAATTTGCGTAATTAATCTATTAGAAATAGAAAGGCAATATTTTTCTATTGTATGACCATGTAATCTTGTAGTTGACATCCGGCTCTATCTTAAGGCAACATTTCGCGGCCGAGATCTGCAGAGGGGGGGGGGGTCAAATTGACCCCCCCCCCCCCCCGGTAAAAATAGCCCAGTTAAAATAGGGTTAAATCTTAAAGGGGAAGGTTAGTAACCGATCAGTGGGAATCAGTGGGAATGCTGAGGGATGATTGCCCCGTCACTGACCAGGCACGCTAACCTGGAAACATTAAACTGCACACTACGTGAATATGAGACCATTCTGAAGCAAATAATTTTCACACAACAATAGATATATGATGTCCTCTTAAATGAATCCCACAAGGATTGGAACAATCATCCTTCAGCATTCCCTCTGATTCCCATTGATCAGTTACTAGCCATCCCCTTTAATCTTTTGCCAATCTGACCGCACCTATAATATTATATGCATATTTAGGCCTGTATGTGTGTGTATGTTTGAGTATTATTATTTTGTGTGTGTGTGTGTGTGTGTGTGTGTGTGTGTGTGTGTATTCATGTAAGCATATATTGTACTTTCCTTTTTGTCCAGACGAAATCTTATTTTTGTTTTCTTTGTTAAAGAGCAAGTACGCTGGTACGTTGGTTTACTACGATGTGATTTTCTTTTTATAAACATGTTGATTAAAGTCGTATGTTGTAACTGGGAAATCTGTCTCCCGTCAAACAAGTTATAAGTGAAATAAGCATAGGTCGGGATAACACGTATTTGACGGTTGTGTCACAGAGTTTTTAATGTATTATAATTTATGTCAATTCGTCAAAGTATATTACTTGTTGTTAACAAAAACCTTCTGCGTACAAGAACACGCCACCTGTTATTACATTGACAGAATTGAAGGAGCATGTATGCTGAAAAAAAAGAGAAAGCTGTTGTAACACTTAATGGCGAACGATCAAGTATGGAATATCACGTAAGTGACCTCACAGCCAACAAAGGTATTGGTAAGTTCTGATGGCGTCATTTTGGACGGCTGTCTTTAACATTAGCTCTCAACTGGCCCCGCTACATTTTTCTCCGACCTGTAAACATAGACAAGTTATTATTATTATTCAGTATTGTTCATATGATATTGTAAAGGTTCTCAGCAACTATCTTTTTTTTTCTTTTTGGTGCGGGGATTTTTGTTTGTTTTTCCTTCGTGCACAAATATATTTTGCACCTTAATTCATCTATTTCTTTACTTTCAAATCTACATTGATCTATTCTATGTTGCCATACAATTATTTCATATTACAGTGTGGTTCTTACGATAACTTTTATATGTCATTGTCCTGTTCCTTCTTGATAGACAAATTGCCACTAAAGGATCATTCATAACTACTACCAGGTATGTCCTCTTATCAACAGTGTGGGTAAGCACATCCAGCAATCCCGTAACGGTCCGAACTTATTATGAAACGTTCATTATTTCAATGTTTGCATTTCTGAAAACGTGTGGCATTATGAGACCGGAACTGTTTTCAGCAAAGCGGCTTTCAAGAGCGATATTAGATCCAGGTTGGGGCAAGTGTGTTCAGCGATCGCATATCTCGAACACATTTTCCGCCCATGAAACTCTGTCAACCAGAGACCTGCAGCCGATTTTGTGTGTGTGTGTGGGGGGGGGGCGAAAAGACCAGGAAAGAAAGATTTTTGTTGAGATGTTAGCTAGATTGTACACGCACGAGTAATGTGATATTGGCTAAACACTATTGAAAAGTAAAGTTTTATCTTTAAATTCTACCTACCGTTAAGATCTTCCCTAGAGTGAGAATGTGGGAAACCGAAGCTTGAATGGGAAAGAAGGAAAATAAGAGGCAAAAAAAGAGGGGAAAATGAACTCTTTTAAAAGGAATGCGACAAAAAATGCAAAGGCGGGAGGGTGGAATTAGATACGTCAGTAAGGCAAATGTTTTTAAAATCAAATGGAGAAAATGGGTCACCTTACCTATAACCCATTTCCCAGCTTTTCTGTTTGTTATAGTTAAGCTTTGGACGTTAAAATAATATTCCTCTAGAATGATTTTCGAATAATCAAACACGGGGTAATAGTTTCACAACGTCATTCATGCTTTCGAACTTTCCAACCATTATGACTTTACTCTACCACTTTGTCTTCGACGTACACGTTCTGTCGTGAACTGTATCTTGCGACCTTCTTCACTTCCCCTGCCCCCCCCCCCAAAAAAAAATGATAATAATAATGGAATGAAAAAGTAACATGATGGAAGAAGGGACATCATTCGGATTACAATGCATAATCTTGTCAAGCTACGCAGTACCTCTAATTCTAGTTTTCATATTACTTTGCCCTTGCGTCATTCTCTTTTAGTCAATTTATATATTTCCTCTTTTCCACGCTGACAGTCCTTTCCTCATGTCAACCCTCCTACACCTCAAAACAACTGCTTACGCGGAGTTGGCGGGGTTTTTTTCCCCGCTCACGGTAATGCACGGCGATACGTGGGTATTATTTTCACTTTGTTGTGGGTTAGAGAGTATGTGTCATATGATATCATCGCAGTGTTGTGTGTCCATGCGCACACGAGCCGTGGATCAGGGGTATTATCCTTTCAACATGCTTTTTGTTTGCCACGCACACCACAGGTGATCCTGCGAGTGATAAAGGTATACGAGGAGATTGAATTTGACTCAAACGTATTGCATCAGTTTCGGCTATTCGTGGGATCACCTGCACGCTACTGACTGTGAACAGGCGAAATAAAAGAACGAAAAAACATAATCAATTAGGCAGACTAGGTTTTAGTCTTCTTGTGGTCATGGATGATATCAGAGTTTGTTGTCTCGAATATTCCTGTTGGCTTAGCCTCGATAAAAGTGATGATAATAGGAACCCATTTATCATGGGTTCATTCTTCAGCATTCTGGCTGCTCTCAGGGCCCTGTCGGTATACTTACTCCAACATAAGCATGATCAGCGATGTACTTTTGCGAAGTTGTTTAGTGGCCTGATGGGGGCATGGTTTTGCTGGAAAAGGTTAAAATGGTCGAAAGCGCTTTACGGTACACAAGATCCTACTGTCTTCGCAAAGACAATTCATCCTATTTTGCTTTTTCTCAAATCGCTGAATAAAATTTCGTTTGGTTTTCCAAAGAGAAATAAATAACATCTACACTGTTGTCTAACAATGATATACTCTAACCAAAGGTTTGTGGTCAGTAACCTGTGATTTTTTTTATTTTTTTTTTTGTGTGTGTGTGTGGAAAGAAAATGTAATTTTGTAAAACCGGTTTAGCATATGCCGAAACAAGCGACAAGTTGATATGATCAAATCCCAAACTGTGTAAAACCGAATAGAGTAGGAAGGTGAAGGTATCAAAACACTGAACCACATTCAGTACTGTATTTCACTCGTGCTGATAAAAAAGAAAAAAATCAAGTGTGGTATATAAGTCTTGTACTTCTATAGTTTAACACTGGGTTGTTGGTTTTTGTTTCGTTATTGTTAAGTGGGAGACTTGAAATAGGACTAGTCAGTCAATCTATTATGTGCAAGGTATTATCAAAACGTTGCAAAAAAAAGAGAAATATTATGTGTAAACATTGAAGTATGTATACATGTATGTTTGTTTGTGTGTGTGTGTGTGTGAGAGAGAGAGAGAGAGAGAAAGAGAGAGAGAACCCAACCACATACAGATAAGAGGCGTATAGCAGATTTTGTCGTAATGTTACTCTTAAATCAAGACAAATAGAAAAAGAAATATTTTAGAGAAAATTTCACCAATCAATTAAGAGATAATACCATAATGGATAATCATTAATAATCTCCTTAAGGACAAAAGAAATACCAAAAAGCAATGTAATACAAAATCTTGAGATTGAAAATGAAAAGATTACAAATGACAAGCATAATATATATCTGATTCTTTTGATATTTTTTTATATTGGTAAGAAATTGCAGATCTGAAATGATTAAGGAAATATAAACTGATGTGATAAGTATTTGAAATAACTAAAGTATATTTCCTAAGTCAATATCTCAAAAAGAAATAACGATTGTACAGGAATTGAAAAGTGATATAAGGTCGGGTAAAAATAATATATTCATGAAGGTAATCGAGTTTATAATCCATATGATGTGCGAACCATTAACTTTCCTTCTGAATGATTGTATGTCTTTCTGGATTTTTTTCCATCCCAAATTGAAATTGCACATGTAACACCAAATCATAGAAAGGAAAGTCGTTATGATGTTGATAATTACAGACTAATATTAGTTTCACGTATGTTTCTAAATCTATTAGAGAAATGATATGTATTTTCAAAAACAGATAAATTTGATTCATACAAAAATTATTTTGATTCAAAGTCAGTTTGTATTCAGGAGGGGAATACAAAAGCTATAAGCAGCGCCATTAGACCTTGTAAACAAAGTAAATGAAGCCATAGATACAGCTTAAGTCTGTGCGTAAAACAATATGTAATAATCTTAGTAAGGCCCTTGATATTATATAGATCATTTTATTTTACTACAAACGAAAAAGAAATACATTTCTGTGCGTGGCATTCCACTTAAACTTTTAAGTTGATGTCTTAAAGACACCAAAAAATCAAAACAATTAATTTTGGTGTTCCACAAGGATTGAATTTCTTGTGTTTCTAATGTTCATAAATGATTTGCCTTTCTCACCCGAATAAGGGGTTTAATTTTCACAAATCTCGCGAATCACAATTGGATCGCGAATTTAACAACACGCGAAAATGTCTCCATGCGCCAGGTAATACTTGTGCATTTTGTTAGCGGCGGCTTCAATTCTCGAAAACAACTCGCGAAAATATATGCATATAAAAAGAAATACAGCATATACAGAACCATTTGAATATGTAAATAGTCAATTTAAGTGTACTAATGATACGCAGGAATTTGATAGGTTGATGAGGAATATAGATAAACCTTATTGTATGATATTTGATACACAAATTATCATAGGTCGTAAAGTTGCAGTTAAATCTTAAGAAAAAGAACACTGATAGATCTTTAAGTATGAAATTTTTAGGAGTAATCATGGATGACAGATTATGTTGGAATCATCATATAGATCGAAATATAGCGAAAAAATAGGACATCTAGAAATGTAGAGCTTTGTATTGATTACAGTGCCTCCTCAAAAATGTTCTTCAAATATTGTATCATACTTAGATCTCGCCTTATGTTAATCATTGGAGTATAATACGAAGCTTTACTTTTAATTAGAATATTGATCGAATACACAAATTTTTAAAAAAATAGAGAAATACACAAATCATGTTATCATTCCCCCAGTTTACCTTCGTTTCTATAAACATCAGTATTACCTATCCGAGATTTAATCTTAGTAGAGTCTGCAATGTTTATGTACAAACTGAATGATAACCTTCTTCCCGATGCACTTACTGATTATTTACCCCAAATAGTTCAATTCAAAATCATAACATTAGAAATGCCCAGAATATCTATCTCCCACTTTTAAAACCACTCATCTTGTACGTAATCGTTAATATTTTATGAAGGTACAGTTGTGTGGAATAATTTCAAAATTCTTGTAAGATCAGTAGGACATTAAAACATTTTACAAGATTGTATAAACAGCAGCTTTCTGAGGGAAAGTTACAACTTCAAAAATAGCTGAATACAGAGTGACCTCCTTTTCTTTTTTTCGTCCTTTGATATGAATGCAATGTTGCATTTGTATACTATTGTGTTTAGTAATATTAGTTTGTTTTAACCTGATTACAAATGAATGAAAAGTAGAAGTATATGACATGAAATGAAAAATTAAACATAAAATCTCAAAGGTTTATCACATCCTGATGCTATTTCTGATAAGGATCTCTTTTTTTTCACTTTCTTGCCTTTGCTCTGTTCTTGCTTTGCTTTTGTGTACAACCCAAGTAAATGTACTTGTTCATGATTTTGTGTTGTGATTTTTACGATTTTCCTCCAAAAGACTACCCTGTTTTAAACAGGACAGAATGAATGAATACAAAACTAATTAAGACAAGGAAAGAAAACAAAATCTTTTCCGAGCCAATTTTCGGCATCGAGGTTGCGACCCTTAACAGGTATTTATACAGACGATGTGATATTGTGTAACGTCAACAGTTTTTGTAAATTTATCTGCGTCTTGATTTTGCGAAATGTACAAAGCATTAGACGTATTTTAAAGGCTGTGTATTTTGCAGGTTTAATCAGACAATATTTTGGTTCGTATTTAACACATCTTATGATGGAGCCTCACGTTCATATTCAAGTGAGAAAACGGTGATCGTAGGTCATGCTCAGCGTGCTAAGTTTGTACTGCACTTCGACTAAACGATATCAATAGGCCTACGTATTATCAAGATCGCTTCTCGATTCTCCTTCTATTTTTGGCTACGTCTTGATTTCTTGTCAACAAATTTGTTAACAAATAAAGGAAGACAAAATTTGTTCTCATCGTCATTGAAAGAAGAAAAAAATCAAATCAATTAAGAATGGAAGTTGGAAGGAAAATTACAGCAGTTTTGTTTTGTATAAAAAAGTAGAACGCGCATATGTATGTTTGTATGTATATATATATATATATATATATGAAGAGTTTGTTTGCAAAAACCGATAAGTCCATATTTGTCAAATAGAGATATTTGCGATTAAAGGTCAAGAAAAATAAAGAGAATAATAAGAAAATTTTTGCTTCTTTTTGACCATAACTTAAAAAATATACCATTATACGTAGTGACCAATATATCACTTAAAAGATATTATTTTGAACTTTATGACAGAGATCGCACTTCAAGATCTTCAAAAATGGACTTATCGGTTTTTGCAAACAAACCCTTCATATATATATATATATATATATAGGGTACATGCAGGTAATATGAGACTGCAGGTAATATGGCACGCGTGACTTACAAACCCTTATTACTCCACCTGAACCACTTCCAAAATGCATATAGCGCCATCTATAGTTTTATATCATCACTGTGCTTAGTTCTTGATGATTTTCCTGCTCGCTGACTGAAAGTTTGGTGAGAATATCACCAAATACTGAAAAGATATGTAAAAATTACAGTATTTTTTAGCCTTGATATAAGATTTGACATTTCACCAATTACACTGGTGTAAGTAAAGTTATTGTGTATAAAATCAATTCTTTGCATTTTACGTAAGCTCATTGATTGGTTTAACCAAAGAAAGTGTGTTTTGGTCTATGTACTGTACTAAATATGTGTTATATGGCTTCAAAGGGGACCAACAAGACCCAACAAGCTGCAGGTAATATGAGACGTCAATATGGCGGACAGGTTTTATTGACATCTCTGATTTCAAGTGACTTGCCTAATTAGATAGAAGCCAACATCAAAATACCTCATTTTCTTCTCTGACAGTTCTTTATATTCAAAGTATATAAAAAATGTATCACAAAGTACACAGCTATATGAACATGTATGTAAATTAATATTTGTGTACTTTAGATAGGGTGCTTCCAAATTAATGCCACAATTAATTTGGTGTGCCATAATCTTCAGTTTAAGTGTTATTTTATATTTGATAGATACTGTACACGATTACTTCAAACATTTGAATTCACAATTTTCATAGTTTTAACCATAAAAGACTGGGGTCTCAACGTTTTGTGAGATATTTCCGCGGTTTTTATCATTTTTTATCAATTTTCTTTTTGCAACTGAGCTAGGCCAGGCCTAGCTCAGTTGCAAAAAAAAATAATAAAATATAATAAAATGCCATCAGGATTATCTTTTTTTCTTTGAACTTTTGTGCAACATTTGATACCTATTTTGTAAAAATAAAAGTAAAAGACCTTTACGTAATAATCTCATGTCGGTAATGAAATCTCATGTCGACGTCAAATTTGAGAATTTCTGAGTTTTGTGTACAAACACACGGAAAATGGCGTTTCATGCTTAAAATCAATTTTTGGCTTAAAATGGTGTTATTTGTCTCAGTTTTAGATAATATTCATATGATATCTATTAAAATTAAATAGTCAAACAACACCAATAGAAAAAAACTCATGAATTCAAGACATAAGATTGTCATTTTAACATTGACACAATGTCTACCATGCACAGTCTCATATTACCTGCACATGCAGGTAATATGAGACTTCTGCGATGATGTCATAATTTGCATATTAACTGTCAACAAAGATATTTGATTGGTGCAAATGCTATATAAAAGGAAGGATGAATAGTTGCTAATTCCCAAAAACAAAGTTTGATGGGTTTCTCTGTATGCATCTTCATGCCATTTATGCAAATGAGCTTAATAGTCTCATATTACCTGCATGTACCCTACACAAAGAATTCTTTTATGTGATGAATAAAATTTGGCGTTAAATTTGACCAAAATATCCTGACTTTTGATATGGAGACTAGCGGCGATATGCAGTGATATGGCAACCCTGGGGTACGTTTAATTAAAGTCTTACGAGACTTGTTTGCTCCTAAGACACACTTTTAATATGAGAGACCTCGTGATATAGTTGCATTCTCATAGCTAATATGAGCGACTTTGCCATGCAGAAATTTATTTTAAGACTTTTATCTGATGACTTCATGTGATATGAGATGGACCTGTGGTCACGGACGAGATTAGAAACAGATACGGAAACAGTTTACACACATGCACACACGAAAATTGTGTCCTTATCGGGCCACCAAAACATATCATTTCTTAAAACGTGGTGACGCTACATCTACTTCTGGTGGCCCTGGGCTATACCGGGCCACCACTGTAATGTCGAGCCTTGTATACCTATATGTACAAACAGATAGATAGTCTTATTAGATAAGTTGATAGATACATGAATAGATAGATAGATAGATAGATAGATAGAATATAGATAGATTGAGAATAGATGGATATTCGTGTGTATGATTTGGTGGATACAATGTGTTGGCCGGGGGTCCTGTTACATAATTATTACCCGCAGTGCTTAATAGTTTAATGAAATGTAATGTATAGCGCCGTTCAATCTGGCCGTCTTCTGTCGTATGATCAGTCCGTAATGCCGCCTGGTTTTACTTGAGAATATTCAGCATTTTTAATAAGCAAATGAGATTAATTGTTTTGTACCACATCACTGAAGCGTGCGAATGACATTCGTACACCTGCACATGCCGAAGCAGTATAAATTTAATTACTGCAAAACAAACCTAATACATTACAGCATGCAGTGCTTCTAAAGAGGTCAGTTTCAAATTGATGACAATCCGTCGTGAATTACTATTCTACATCGAACTCCACGATGCTTCTCTTCATTTCTGCTCTGTCGATCCTCACCCCCCCCCCCCCCATCATCCGCAGCCTAAATGGCCTGACCACAGAGATCGGAAAGGAAAAGATGATGCCCTTTCAGCATCTCACAGATGAGTTGCTATAGGTACAACATGTGTATATAAAGCTTCTATTCTTTCACTGTGTCTTCCCTCATCGATTCTGATTGAGCTATATTTCTACTCTTCAAGGTTTATGGATTTTACGACGCGCTTTGACATACCCGTGATGTCTGCGTGGAGATGTAATTGAAATAATGAATATTTCAATTACACTTTCAGCCGCAGAAATAAATTGATCAGGACCAGACTCCGGGTCATCCATGAATAATTCACATAGGAATATCGCAGAGATTCCATAGCAACTTCGCTTTGAAAGCACTTCAGTCTTTCAAAAAGCCAGAATACATTTTTTTTCACTGAATATATTTCCTTCTTTTAATAAGTAAATGCGCCATTACCACGCAAATTAGAATATATTGATTTACGGCAATATAACTGGTCCCATGCGAAGAAAATATCATATGACTCTTGACAGCTTGCCAACATGCATTACATTGTATTTGATCTTGTAACGTATATGCTCGCATGCGTAGAGGAGCCTTGTATCTCTTGTACTTTGTAACTCATGTGATTTTTTTATTCGATTTTGATTGACTAATTGCTTTACACACATGACCACACAGACATCTATGTACGCATGACACATAATACATATGCTGGTTATATAGACACGTGTACACCATCCTAATTAGGTAGGGGACGTCCAAAAGTGACAATAAAAAACAACAACAACAAATGTATTAATTGTTCTTCAATGCTGAGTTATTGAAATTTATATCGAATATGCATATTGGACGGATGCAGATATTGGTTCCCGTATCGCACAGGTAGATATGATATAGTAACCGATGATTTTACTTTTAATGTTGTTTTTTTTTTCTTCAAGTGTGATCGTATACAAAGCTGTGTTGTTGCCGTCGTTGCTACTGCGACCGCTGTCGCTTTCTTTGAGGGGCTATGGAAGGCGGATGGAGGTAGGGGATGCACCCACAACACTAAAATAAGAAAAACACAAGAAAACCCGTGACTTCTGAAATCCTCAACAAAAGAGAAAGAGGAAACACTGACCTTTGACCAAACCCCTCCTCCTCTCCTCAGGGACCAACCCCATCCCCTCCCCTCGAAAAAAAAAAAAAAAAAGACCTTCAGCGGCTCCTGTCTTTTGGGATGTTTCGATCAGGTTCTGCCAAGATAACTTAAGCCTGACATTAAACTCTTCCACTTCCTCCATTTTCCCACTCCGGCAAATTTCCCAAGAACCTATGTTACGTCTTATAGCTTGAAGTCTATCCAGTCCCACGCGTGATATTTTCTGTATAGAAATGTATTCCACACACTTGCCTAACGGTAACGGATAATATACTAAGGCTGTTTTGAAAGGTTGACAGAGTCTTGACGATACATTGAAGTTTCCCTCTTCCTCTTAATCAATGTAGCTGCTCCTTATCTTGTCATTTTGTCTTTGCGTCTGTTTGTCTACATGACCTCGACTGGGGTATGATATAATTATAATATCCGATTAGTGTGTAATTGAATAAAAGTACTATTCCTCGTTGCATGAATTAGAGGCCAGATGTTTTAAACTTTAACCACACATGGTGCTTAACCAAGGAAGAGAATAAACAGCAACTGTTATTTCAGTTTTGTTTTTACCTGTTTGCAACAGATAAGGTAATCATATGATGCATGTAATGATAAATTGTCATTCGTTATTGAGTTGTTGTGTTCAGCGGTTCATTCTGTAACGTTAGATTAATTAAGCACGTGGCACCTGTTCCAGTTGTAAGATAATTATTCTAACCAGATATTACCGGATTCTTACTACAGAGATAATCTGACACAGCGACGAAATATAAAATTTCCTCTCATTTCATTCCGTTTTATTTCATTTCCAACAACACAATACATTTACACACACATACTAACACAAAATAGGTACAATGTTGGTACAAAGAAACTGACTGTTAACTGACAAGAGTTATGTCGTCTTCCCGATTATATCGAATTAAATCGTTGATGAAGGCGTGCATTTAGATCATTCTAGCATGTTTCAAGAACTTTCAGATGTAAATTCGCCAAACACAGATTTTCCCTGAATAATTTGATATTTTTTTACTTTTTGAACATTAAACTCCCCATTAATACGTGCTTCAACAAATTTCAAATGGATCAAAATGTGAAACTTGGATAGGATTTGAAGTTTAATCTTGATATTGAAAGTCAATTCAGTGCGCTATATCAACATGCCTCATAATTTCAAATTCTGTTGGGATATCTATTCATTCATTCGTTTAGACAAAATGACAGCATGTTTCTACAATATTACTAGCATACATTCATCCCGGCATTAATGTCAGCGACCTTTGATATCATGCTAACTGAGGTGAGTACATGAAACTCAATGTAGGCCTACAAGAGATAATATTTGTATCAAATTGAGCATTTGAAAGAGTTCTACCGCAAAACAGGCTAACTCCATTCTTTGTTAAGTTGAGACATTGAATAAAACATCGAAAATGATAAGGAAATGCGGGATATTCTAATCATAACTTAGAGACATGTCACTGGAAAGGTTTTATTTTGCCTTATCTGATGATGGACCTACTTCGAGATGTTTCAAAATGGCGCTTAGCCCACTGTGCAATGAAACCCTACGTTTGCAATGTCATATCTTTTGAAAGGGGCATTTCAGATTCCTCAAATATACCATTATTAATCCTGTTCAACAAACTGGAGATCATCTCCATCAAGGGGAGATGATCTGTATGGAGTGTCTTTTCATTGCCTCCGGCAATACAAGGGAGGAGGTTATGTTTTCGTTACCGTTGGTTTGTTTGTTATTTTGTCCGTGTGCAAAATAACTCAAAAAGTAGTTAACGGATTTGGATGAAACTTGCAGGAAAGGTTTAAAATGATGCAAGTAACAGATGATTGAATTTTGGACATGATCCCAAAATTTTGGGGGAATTTATGAAGGATTTTTTATATTTTGGCAGGTAGGGTCAATGAACTTGGGAGTTCAGGCTGCGCGTATTTGAGGTTTGGATGCGCACACTATTAAAGTGCGTGCTCTAGTTTCTGCTGTAAAGGGCGAGGCGCGCTGTGCAGGTAAGGGTTTATGACGTAACAAAGGTGTCTATATTGGGAAATCGGGCGATTTTCAGCATGTAGGCCTATACTGTACCTATGGTGGATTGATTGATTGATTGATTGATACATATGCTTAACTGAACTATCAACACGTTTAGTGGAAATCACTGATCCCTGTGGAAGAGGTCAAAGATCGAGCTTTTCCCCAGTGATGGAGCGGAGAAAATCTCTTTGGGAAGACATCGGTGGAAATTAGCTGCTTGGCGGAGGTTAGCGCTCTCAGAGTGCTTTTCTAGTTCTTTATATACCATCTAGTTACTCGACCACCCGACGCACAGCAAAGCCACGCATGGTTTAAAGTTAATAGTTGATCTTTTTTTTTAAAGTCCGGAAAAGCTATGTTTTACCCTTTATAGTATACTTTATACATAGGCCTACATATGATACTGTTTCAATAAACACGTACCATAGAAAAAGAAAATAGAGTACCATTTTGATAGAAAGTGTATCATTAAAGACGATTTTGAGATTTAACTTCCTTGACGGGCAAGAGTGTAGAGATCTACGAATTTTCTTTCCTCTCTTCCCCGATTGGATGGTGGAATTGGAAAGATCTTCGACACTTTCTGATGCTGCCACTGTGTGACTTACATGCGAATTACCTGACCATTGTTCCGGAAACACTGAAATTACAGCCCAAGTGTAAAGGTGACATAGACGGAGTAGTGAATATGTGTGGACTGTGAAAGACTGTCGGCTGACGATGAAAAGTGCATTGCAAATGGTCCGTGTCCTTGTTGGACAGAAATAGGTGTTTGGAGTTGTTCTTGATTAGTCTACAGCTCATGCACTTGGCTATGATTCACATTTGCACGCGAGTGTCTTCGTGTTTAATTATAATTATAACGACGTGCATGTTAGAATCATTAATAATCAAAATTTTAAAAACATGTGTTAAACTTCTCTGCGCGTTCAGTTTTCAGCGTAACTCTGATGATCATTGCTAATGCAATGTTCATCAAATGGCAGCTTCGAGCAGTAGGCTTTCGTTTACTATGCTACAGCTGTAATCGTCACGAAGACGAGCGAGTAGCTTTTAATCATTTTTCCTTGAGTTCAATTTAAATTCACCTTTGTTTTACCTGTATATTTGGTTTGTTTGTTTGCTTTGCTTTTTTGTTTGTTTGTTTGATTGTTTCTTTTTGTGTCTGTTTGTTTGTCTGTTTGTAAGGAGTGTTTTATTAAAAGATAGACCATTAGGTAGCATTTTGCTCTTATCACAGTATTATCAACTCTAAAAGTCTACGCTGTAAAAAAAGAGATACTAATTAACAGCGTAATCATAATATATCTTTCACGCTGCTACAAAACCCTAATGCCATGGTGATAATTGCAGTTAACCACGTAATAACTTTCAATAATCAGTACAAAATGGTTGGTATTGCTGCTATATCGATGCAATGACTATCGTATTTGTTATCTTTGGCATTAGCTTTCTGAGCTACTCACCGAGTCTTAACTGAATTAAAAAGATAATAATAATCAAGACGAGGTTGTAGGGTGGCTTAAAGTGGAACACAGTTCTGCTGGAAGACTATTGGAGGAAAAAAGTCTAAATACGTTCACACACACACACACACACACACACACACATCACGTCACATCCGGAAGCTTGCATCTGCGTACATACATGCATATAATGTGTATGTATGTGAGCAGTGAGTTGCTTAATGGTTAATTGCATCTTAGAAGGGACATCAGAGCCTACGCTTTGAACTACCCCCAGCCACGGATTAGTGATGGATTTTGTGATCAGTCTCACACAACCCTCACATCAATTCATGCAAAAAAAGCAAAAACAAAAAACCAAAAAAATACTTAAATCATAAAGGAAGTGTATCAATGAGCAGGCTCTCCCCATTTCATTTCTGTTGTTGTTGTTGCTCATGCCTATTGTCTTCTTATATATTGATGGAAATTTCATCGCCCAGTGACTGGTGGCACGTGATCTCAAAATCACGTGGGACTGTATTAGTATCGATCAGTTCTTTTCCGAATTTAGCCCTACTCATATTTTGTAGGTCCTGTACCACTCTTGCACATTTCTTTATCGAGAAATTTTGATTATCTTAAAACATATTCAAAATTACACACAGGTACACTTGTACACACGGTTCACTGAATAGTGCCTGCAGGTTGTAACATTGTTAACTTCCTCTGATTTTTCTCTTTTTTTAAGTTTTACAATAGGAATAGGTTGTAGTTATCTTTAATAATGATGATGTCCTTGTTACCTGATATACATTTGATAGCTGTATTTAGTGTGCATAAATAGATTTTGGATGATGATAGTTACATATTGAGTGGTCCACGTTGACATACTTTACAAGCCCTGCTTTTCAGCGGATCACTCTTTTCCTTACTTTTCTGTCAACCTTGTAAAGCATGCATTGGTGTTCTTGGTTATTCAACATATATTTTTATAATACACTTTATATAAATTCACCCTGCATAATGTATCTTTTTTTTTTACAGTTGGTAAAACAATAGGACTTGAGTAATGTGTGCTTTGTATTTTGTTTCACTCTTTTGTTTGATGGAAATAAATGATTGAATTGAATTGAATTGAATTGAATTAAACTGAATCAAATTGAATTAACTGAATTTAACTGAATTGAATTGAATTGAATTGAATTGAATCGAATTGAATTGAAATAAAAGATATTACCGTATATGATAGCGTAAGAATGAGAGGAAGAAAAGGGGGACAAACGCAACGCAATCCACGTTCAGGCTCACATAATATGCACTGGGATGGTACAGTATTGGTGGAGATGAAAATTGGGCTCTAACTTTTTTGCGAGATACCAAGAAAACACTTATGAAATAGTACAGAGTATACCATTCTAAGAGGAATTCAACGTTTATTTGATGAAAATCGGGTTTGGAATAGCTGAAACATCCAAAAACAAAGTAAAACAAAACGATCGTAATAAAATGTGGGTCCCACAAGAGGTTTCTCACTATCTCACCAAAAAATGATAAAAACCTGAAGTTAAGCCTCAACCAAAACTATACGATCCCTTTAAGTAAGTCTTGTTGAAAGCAAAATAGAATAACAAACCTCATAATAGAAGGTAAGTCACAACGAAAGTCCATTTCACGGCCATGAGCAATGTTTAATTCAGGCATAATACTGTCCCGAAGTGGCGGACGTACTCGTATACATTCTGATTCATTGATCTGATTAGTTCGTGCTTTTGCTTTGATCTGTCTTCTTTCTGTACTGTTACCGTATAAAGCTGACTTTGCACATTTTCACGGAATCACATTTTTTTTTTCGTACGTGCAAAGCTGTATATGTCATAAATTGAAGGAGATACGTTGGCGTCTACAGAAATGCTACAAGAAGACTGCACATTCGCACATGCACAGCACACACAACATGGATCACGCCTGTGATAATCTTCCAAGCTTGAAGGACGCAGAACTACTAGAAGAATCGTTGTAGTCTTTTCATTTCACTATGTTCTACTTATCTTATTCTCTGTTATCAAATGAAGTGAAACATATGATTTGTTGAAAAATGAAATAAACTTTGAATTGAATTGAATTGAATTTGAATTGAAGAGAAAAGGGAGAAAGAAAAAAAAGCTTGATGTGATGTGAAAAAAAGGATAGATGGAGAAAGGACTATTGACAGTGGACTTCTTTTTCTGCAAAATGGATGGCGTCATGAACAGGCACGACAGGTGGTTTTTATCACTATTTAACAAAGGTGCTACCATTTGACGACTTTATACGCGCCGGTTTATAGTGAACGGCTGAATATTTACGTAACTGGTTGAATTTAGGGTGAAAATTTGATTTTTGCATGTCGAGTTAATAGTATTTACAAAGCAGCATTCTGTGCATGGCTTTTTCCCCCATTGATATAAAGATTGTAGGTTTCTCAACTCAGCAGGTAATTGTGTCCGAGACGTATGAAGCAGTCTAATGCCATCGTGTCATATGAAAGCATATAGTACCGTATGGTATCGAGAGTTCATTTTGCAAAATTCGGATGGAAACATAAAACGTCATGTGTTCTGTTAATACACCTGTGCAATTTCTTTTCTAATTTGATAAAATTCATTTCCGTTGTCCAACCACAAACCAATCAAGATGAAATCAAAGTCGTAAGTCTTCTCTCACTACTTAAAGAAACACACTTCCATACTCCAATTTTACAGATCCTAATCAGAGCCAGTGTTTGGCATGTGACTGATTTACATTATTATCTTTAGGCCTATGGAAGTGTAGGCGATATAGAAGCTACGATTGATTTCATTATAAACCACACAGAAAAACCTCTCTGAGTGAAAAACATAAAAACTGTGAGTGAATTGTGCTATGACGTTTTGCTATACTGTGTACAGGTGGGAGTGACACCCACTTACGATATTGTGCATGTTCACATACGCACGCACACACATACACACACACACACACACACACACATTTGTTACCTTAAGTGATGTTACCAATGAGGAAAAAAAAAACTAAAGATTCCTTCATTGCTAGGCTAGTTGAAAATGTGGTAAGGTTTGAAATAAGTGAAGAGTTTGAATGCAAAACAAGATAAATGCCATTTTCACGGTTTCTTAAGCATTAAAGTGAGGTAATCATGTCATACAGAAATATAAGATCTGTTCAGTGATTCTGTACTTCTTACAAAACAGAGAATATTTTTGAAGATGAATTCATATTATCGCACGTACATTAATTGTTTTCTTAGTTTTCAGCAGCGGTAATCTCAAATATTCAAAATTTATACAGGTGGAAATTTGTATTTGCCTTTAAACTCTTCGTTTGTTTGCTATCTTTTACGTCATAAAGACTTGAAGTGAATGTAGGCCTATATCATTACCATGGCGACCGTGATCGAATCTGGGAGGGGAAGGGGGTAAGTAAAGGAGAAGAAAAAATGTATGAAATTAGAATGTGCTCAACAAGGGTGTATCATACAGCACTTTGCAGTGACGACTTTAAAAAAAAAACTGCATCTTACACCACCTCGCGTTACAATTGGAATCTGCAACGGTCGATCGGGAAACCCGTTTACTATTGTGAAGGGGTTGTTTGTGACAGCAAAATTCATGAACTCGTCTGGGTTTCGGCTTCCTACCGGCTCAATTCTTATTAGATTAGGAGCGTTGCAGTATTGCGTTACTTCAATAACGAAGAGAAATTGCACTTATGTTTTCAAACATAAGCTGGAATAGCACGCGGACAAGAGAAAATATTTCCTGGTTAAAAAATAAGAAATAAAAAGTCACTCGATTTTCGTCAAAGTAATTGGCCAGTCTTATTATTTCCCCTTGCGTTCTCTATTTCTTCCTCAGTATTCAAAAATATATAATCATATCAATGGACAGTTACTTAGACAGATAAATATAGATTAAAAGTGATGTCGTAATATAGAAAGGTATTCGTCAAGTGTATTTTAATGTCAGGTACAAGGCGTATAACATCAGGAAGTGTCATGATTTCCTGAAATTATATTAGTGACTGAAATGTTTTATGATCAGTTAAACACTTTGAACGCAGACACGAATGAATAATTTGGGAAATCTACGAGAAAAAAAAAGACATCCTTCTTTTCTTGGAAAAAAAAGACACCATCAAACGCATGGATGCAAACAAAATTGGAAGAATCATACATACATTTATACTCAATAAAGTGAAAAGCAGTAACTTAAGAACATTAATTTTGTATTTTTGACAGACGTCACATTTCCCCTTTTTAAAACAAATTACCCTAAATATAGTTAAGGAGTTTCGTTTGCTTTCTTATGTGTGACCTTATGTGTTTATTCACTGTCATACGGAGATGACCATGACAGTAAATTTTGTTTTTCGTTCAGTTCAATTCAATTAATTTATTTTCATTCTTCTTTTTCCAGCAAATATAACACAGAATAAATCAGGAATTATGTCATAAACATTATACAATCGACTTTGCAAAGGATAAATGATAAGGATAAACATAGGCTGACAGGTATGCATATTGGCAAAAATACGAAGTTATGCTTCAGTTGAGAAAAAAAAAGACTTGAGAGGTCCACTAAAAAACAAGCTTGTATATTGTGAACCACTCAAAAAAAAAGTCTTATGAAATATTTATTTGCAAATACTTAGCACAAATATAATGTAAGACAGGACGGAACTTAACAGGAGAAACGCAACAACATGACACGACTAGACAGTATAGATTCAATGATTCAATTCAATGAAGGTTTATTGACAATAAAAAAGAACATGCAGCTCATTAGCTGAAATTGTTCATTTTACAATTAAAACACAAATACAACATTGTAAAAAATAAATATATATATTTGTTGAAATTGGCTATCGATATGAATATAAATATGACGGAAACTCTGTACAAACAGAAAAAACATTAATATTTCAGCCCGGCCTCAAATCCCTCAATTTTGACCCAAGACCCTAAAGTTCCCATGGAAATTATCGACAAACAGTACATGCATAGATATTTTCTTTTTCGCCGATTAAAACCCTTGACCTCTTTTACCCTCAATAAAAATGCATGTATTAAAATCATCGATAATGATGTACAAATACTGAAAAATATTGCACATTTATCGAAACAAATGATTGTAAAAATCATTGAGTATCTGAACTGAGCACGGAATAATTAAATTTCTGAACAATGAAATGATTAAGCTTAATTATAGATACACATCATAAACAAAATCATATGAATGTAAACAAACTCAAGGCGCCGTTATGGCACATAACATGGAAAGAATGGAAGGAAGGGAAGAAAAAAAGAGAATGCCTTTTGTTTTGTTTCTATTCGTTTTCTTTTTGTTGCTGCTGCTGTTGTTGTTGTTGTTGTTTTCCTTGTCTGTTTAGATTTAAAAGGCTGTGATTTCATGTAATACGACCATTACCGTAAGTCGTAGCAGATGCGATCGACGGTCTGGATATCCCACTTGCGTCTGTTCCTGTAAATGATCAATAATCATTATGATGACGCTAATGAGAGAAAATAATTGTCTCGCCCTCATTTCAGCTGGAATGGAAACAAAATGGGCCCGTCAAAGATGGAGCCCTGTACTTTGGTAGGGCACACGCGTTCTCTTCTTCTTCATTGCTGATTAGCGCCGCTGATTTGCATGGAAATGGTTCGCTTATGCTCTTCCCATAGAAGCCATTACCAGGCGCTATATCTAACTAATTTAAGGAAAATGATTCGATGCTCGAACTCATCCTGACTAATCATGATTGCCGTAGAAAGAAAGAATAAATACGAGGCAGGAGCGTATCAGGGCTTTGACCACGCGTTTGTATCTCCAATCCTTCCGCAGCCACCCCAGCCCCTCCCCCCCCCCCCATCTCCCTCTCTCAATATTTAGCTTACCAACCATGAACCTGTATAACCTACTGATAGAAAACAGCCTTCAACACAAAGGGTCGTTGATTGTTAAAACCAGGAGACTTCTTTAGTTGTTGTGTTTTTTTTTTCTATGTTCAATTATAAATGGAAATTATAACTGAAAATCGTGCCAGCGAAGAAAGCCCGGGTTTTCACTTATTTGTTTTTCCCCCTTACCTGTTTGGTCCCTTTTAGTATAAGAGAGCACTAACAACGGACTGTAGGGTGACGTTTCACAGAGAGCGGAGGAAGACAAAACAGAAAGCTTCGTGATGATAATCAGATAAACGGAGCACTTTGTATACAGTGACACACTATTTTTGGCATGTACGTTTATCAGCAATACATCTTTTCCGATTCAGTACTTCATTACAAGCAGATGAGATGATGGGTTACGTTTTCCTGGTGAGCGCAGCCATCGAAAAGAAGATCGCACTTTTCTCCGCTTCATAAATAGTATAATAAGACTAAAAAGTAACACTAAACACACTTATGTGAGCAAAAAGCAGTGCTTAACAAAGTCGACTGGCATGGGCGCAACTGTTGGGTAAACGTGACTTCAGTCATGGTTCGAATGTAGGATGCCTTTCACAAAATGAAATTTAAGAAGAAATGTATACCTTTAATCACGCAGTTTATATTCACGTCTGAAAAGAGAGAGAGCGAGAGAAGTAGGACTCATATCGCGGGTAAGCATAGCCTCTTTTACTCTAATGCACGCCATATCGGAAAGCTTTTCTGTTTGTGTTTAAGGCGCTTCTGTGTCATGTATCCAGCTTCGCTGAGTGACGTCAAAGGACATGCGTATGTTGAATAGGACACGCTGACTGGCTGACTGGTATAGACATTTGTTAAGATGGAAGTATACTGGGGGTTTACATGTTGATAGGACACGATGGCAAATTGTGTAGCTGACGCAAAAAAAAAAATATAAACCCACAAGAATAATAGGAAAGAAACCTTTCAAAGAGAACATTTAATGAGCAGACATTATCATTAAAATCTTGTTTGAAAGTCAATACTGAAATTTGTTAAAAGTTTTTGCAAGCAAATACTCTTGTGATCGAGTTGCATCGATGGGAATCAATGTCTTTTTTTTTCTTAGTTTGCCAGTCAGGGGAAAAATAAAGACAAAAAACGCGATTCGATTTTCAAGGAAGCTTAAATGCTTTAGGAGTCTATGATCATCGCTGATATATTAACGACAAGCTTGTCTGCGTCTAAATGAAATCTATGAATATAAATTGGAAAGGAAAATCATTACTAGCATGTTATTTCTGTTGATGCATCGTGAAACATACAAAAAGCTGATGTATGCGGAGTGATTCGGAGACGAGTCAAGATTGATCTGTCCTTTGACATTTTATGGTACAAAACTGCATCCATTTTTATATAAACGAGCGAAATTTTATCGTATATGGCAAGGGGAAGCGGTTCCATGACATGCATGACATTTGTACCTGCGACGATTGCTCCCATAAAATATTTGAACGCTATACAGGCCAAACATAGATTCTACCCTTTAACATAACCTTAACCCTAATCATGATATCCTCACATGAATTTAAACTTAGAACTCTATCACAACCCTAACCCTAATCCTAAGGACCTGAAGGAGAAAATAAGACCGGAGCAGTTATCGTAGGAAAAAAATGTCATGTCGCCAGGGGAAACACACCTCAATCACGGCACGCGTTTTTAGGAGGGATAACTTTGACCTCTGCGGCATGACAGGAAGCACGGTTGTTGGACCTGAAACACATTAATCCTAATTCGAATCAAGCTCGGCGCCTATATCTCTAGTCAACCATCTTATACCTCTTATATCCAGGGGTATATGAATGATCTACTATGACTGACAGTGATTTGGCATGACTACGATAGCAGTGTTTGCAGGAAGAGCCGTGATACCACTGAAGAACTTAACCTAAGGGCGACTAAGACTTTTACATGACGATTGTTCTCATTATGTTATTGTATACTATGATTAGCAGCCTTATGGCTTTTGTAATATAATCGGAAGGCGGGAGTGGATTGCTGCATGTACTAATAGATTAAAAATATGACTTTTCGACCCGAAAAATAATCCGCTGCTAAAAAGACTCCGTTTAATATGATTTTTTTAAAAACAAATAATCTCTTCGTTCCAACAATATCTATCGAGCCAATACGCGCAAGTGCCTGGAAATTTTCAATTCTCTGTTTCATTCCTAACCCCGCGTTAACGAGGAACGCCTTTAAACTATAAAGGAAACCCTTTTACGTCATCATGGCCCAGTAGAAAGGATATTAAGGTATGGCATTGTAAGTATTTACTCTCATTTCTTAGTGGGAAAATAAAATCGCATACATCTAATGATTATATGAAATAGGTGATACCCCCTCACGTCGCCAAGTAAGACATGACTATGTCATTTTATATCATTACAGGCCTAAGTCAAGTTTGATAGCGCGAGTATGTTTTTTTTTTCCAAGGGCAGTGTACCTGTATCACATAGGTCTTTGAAAACTTTGTTTCGATCTTACATTATGTGAAACATAATGTGCTTCCTAGTGAATTTGTCATCAACTATCCATCTGTGCATTATCAGGGGCGGATCCAGGAATTATGTAAAGAGGGGGCGCCTTTACAGAATTAAAGGGGGGCGCACGCACCCCTTCCCCCATTTTTTTTTCTTTAAAAAAAAATGAATAAAAGGGGGGCGCCCGGTGCGGTCCTCCCTGGATCCGCCACTGATTATTATCGTTAATGGAAACCCATGCTATATTTGCGACATTGCCTAATCTGAATAAAAGCAACAACATATGCAAGTCTTTAGTGTAACCTTGAGCACTATATCATACTCCCCATGAGACAGACGTAATGATATAATAATAAAGTATAACAAAGCGAAAGCGGCTGAATGTTGGTGCAATATCCTGAGCGACCTGTCCCTCTGTCTGTCTGTCTGTCTGTCTGTCTGTCTCTCCCTCCCTCTCTCTTTTCCTCTCTTTCTATCTTTCTCTCTTCTCCTTCTCTCTTTCTGTCTCCCTGTCTCTTCTTCTTTCCCCAGATATGGGCGGGAAGTGGGGGAGGGGGAAGACACGACGGTGTATTCCGTAGTAAGTCGGCACATCTGTCAAGAGACTGCGGATCGATCCGGGATCCCGTCTGCCTCTGCTTCTTACATCATTGATGGTCCGGATTTCCATCGATTTTGCTCAGGTCCCTGTGAAATTGAGAGGTAATCACGTATCATATTTTCCCCAATTCTCCTGGGCGGCGGGGGAATTACGAGAAAAAGAATAGAGAGGGAAAAAAGAAGAAGTATGAAAAGAAGAAGGAGACATATATGCGCCACCGTTTGAACACGTGCAGGGAGTCGCATTTTGCTTGTTTCTTTACCTAACGTACGAAACCTCATATGGACTAGAAAGGGATTATTCTAGATCTACTCATGACAGTGAACCAAATAGTGTCGTGAAACATGGGCAGTGGAATTTGGCCTCTGGACTTCCTTGCCCATACTTACCCATTGGCATACAGTCATATCGAAGAAATCAAAGAACTAACGCATCTCTTGGTGGGTTTTTTTTTTACTCCACTCTGCGTTGAATCACTACACATCGTCACTGTTGATTTCAAGAAACCCAATCTTACAAGAAGCAGCAAGGAATGATCATACATTATATACGTATCAATATCATTTAAAAAAAATGATGAGTTCCTTTCCAAAGGTTCTAAATCCACTTTGGGTGCCAAAAAGTCCAATTTGATTGAAAATGGATTTAACACCTTTTTGAAAGGAATTCTTCATATATGATCAATTAAGGCTGTATGGATGTTCTGATGCTGATGTTTCCGCTCGAGAGACATTGTTTTAGAGTCCTTTCTTTTGCTTCCTTACTCGTCTCTATTTCATCAGATATCAAAAAACAAATAGCACAATTTTTTCATCCAGCCCTACTTGACTTTGTTTGTTTTTTAAGCAAAAACAAACAAACAAACAACAACAACAATGGTTTGAAAGCCTGAACAAACGCAATTTAATTTGCACAAGACAATGTTTCCGGTGGTGGGATTGAGGTTTTCTCAATGGCGAAAATAATACGATTCCTGTCTCACTCCCCTGCATTTCTTTATTTCTATGTCTCCCCCCCCCCCCCTTACACACACACACACACACACACACACACTTTTCGCTCACTTTCTCTTCCATGTTCACGCGCACTCACTCTCCCCATACGCATGCTATTGAGAGTGTATCTTCTTAATTCGTAATCCCTTCAACAAGTAAATCTATGCATGTTCTAATTTCAAGTGCAATTGACTGCAATCCTCAACTAGACATGTAGGAAAACGAAGTGTGGTCTATTTCTTTCCGCATTAAAGAATGTCTTTAAAAATCATTTTGAAATCAGCTCATTTCACAAGTGCAACTGTTGATACCACACTCTAAACCCCTGCATATATTCTTTACTTCTTCTTCTGTTTTTACTGATGCCAAAAGCCTTTTTCCCCAATTGGCAACCTGAGTATGTTTGCTCATCTCCCTGCTGCGATGGAGTTTCGCACTCTTTTTCACTTCTTATTCCCTAGCAACCAGAGTGAAAATATTCTGATCCAAGAAGACTAAGAATCTAGAAACATAATAGAATTATGACGCGCTTGATCCACGTCTGGTTCAGTTTGTGAACTGTGAACTAGGCAAATCCTCGTGCGACCGGTTTATGAAATACACAGCAAAAGTGTAAAATGGATTCTAACAACGGATGTCAGCATCCCCTCAATGTAATATAATGATGATAAAAAAAGCTATGAAGGAATCTATAAACGTTCTCTGCTATGTTATTCCCTACATCACGAATCCGTATACAAGCGCGTACGAATCGGGCGCGTACTATTTTCGCAAATATTAATAGGAGTCATGCACTTTCAATGGGGCTGTATCCTGAGGTCACTTATGTGCTTATTGTCCATTTCATTCCCATGTACACTATGACGTTGAAGGCGAATCCAGACTGATTTCCGTGTGTTCAAACTATTTGATTTCTGATCTAAGTGAAAGCCTACAAGAGCTTTACAATAGATTATGTTAGCTGTATAATATTTTTTGAACTTTTCTCGTTTTGTTCTCTGGGTCATCCGTGCATCATTTTCCCGAACAACGTCAATCTTGCATACACAAGAGCAACAGCTGTAATACTCCAACGGTGTGATCGTGATTTTCGACTCGAGTTGTAGACGTACGATGTTCTTGTATTCCATGACTTCTTTTTGTTGTTGCTGTTATTTGTTTTGTACGTGTATAGAGCAGAGGTAAGGGAACGTAACACGTGCATGTTTTCCTACCTATTTTCCGGTTTCGTTTGCTATGATAGAGAATGACTTTACTTCCTTCATTCAGGATTGGTTAGATGAAGCGTACAGTTTTTGATACGCAACGGCGAACTTCGGCCGAGTCGTAATGCCCCAGTCACATAGACATCCCGGATCACCCAGGACCACCCCGGATCTGATCCGGGGTGATCCGGGGAGAGATCCGTGTTGACGCCTTGGACATCCTTGGACATCCGTGTAGATCCGGGGACATCCGGGAGGCCAACACGGCAACTTTTGGAGGTCAAAAACATCCGGCGTCATCCGGGGATTGCCGTGTAGGCAGAGCAATCCGTTGTGATTCGTGTGGCTGCCGTGTAGCTGCCGTGTTGATCCGTGTAGATGTCGTGTTTGTCCGTGTAGCCGCCGCGCTCTTCCGGCCTTATCCGTGTAGTTGCCGTGTTGATACCGTGTATACAGTCTTACAACGTTCGTCGACACTCCATCGCGGTCGAAACTATCCCGGATCTCTCCGGATCTCTCCGGATCACCGTGTAGATCCTTGAGCATCCGTGTTTATATGTGACTGGGGCATAAAGCCCCTTCCCACATACAGGTATAGTACGGTGTATCGACGGCGGACGCCCATCCCTGCTTATCCGGGAGACATCCCTGAGGATCCCCAGTTCACCCCTGGATATCCCTAGTAGCCGTGGCGGATACGGCGAAGCCGTGGCCACGCCTCGAAAATTTCAAACATGTTTGAAATATCCGAGAGTCTGCTCCCGGTAAGACACACCCGTAGCACAGCCGGCGGACATCCGACGGACATACGCCTACACCCGTCGGCTAATCCGGCGCATACGTGAACAGCCGTGGCAGACACGTGGCGTGTGAAGTCGTCGGATCCACCATGGCTCCATGCCGGGTGTGCAGGGGTGCGTCACGGACAGTCGGCGGACAGTCGCCGTATTAGCTGTCCTTGCCAACGAGTCCCTAGAGGCATCCCTACTGTACTCCTTGTATCCGCCGACTGATCCGTACAACCCGACGGATCGTCCGTCACAGCCGGGCCTAACCCCTGCTCGTCTGCACCGAATTCGGCGTATCACCCGCCTGACAGCCGCCGGGCAGTAGGCGGACATCCTGCACACCCGGCGACTCACCCGTGCACTGCATTTTTCCCGTCACATCCGCCAGCAATCCGCCAAATTACGTTCCGCCCTGCATCCGCCGTATTATACCTGTATGTGGGAAGGCCGCTGAAGTTTCAATGGCTTGTTTGTTTTCTTTTGGTTGATAACACTTATACTACTTGCTAAGGTTCTGCTATCAAAAGTACCTGATACGTGCTATGAAAAAATAATGAATGCTTTAAATTGTATAGGTAACCAATCAGTTTGTAAAAAGAAAAAAACAGTTAGATTCAAGGATGTCTAATTCATATCAAATCAAATCAAATCAAATCAAATATCTTGAGCGTCATTGCCATTCCATTAGAGCGATTTTAGAGAATTTGCCCACATTTAAGATCCGTCAGCAAATTTAACATAGACAATTTTTTGCTCAATTGAAAGTAGGTGACTGGCAAAATATGGAGGAAAATATACAATACATTGCTGCTGAGACTGGGCGATGCTATACCTGCCATCGGAGATGCGGATATCTAAAGAGTACAAAAATCATCGGATTGTACAAATTTTCATGTCGTTTTCTAATTGCTTTTGTTTTCTGCGCCCATTTCAGCACCTTTGTGAGACGAACTCGTTTGATTTCTTTACCCGTGCTAAGTGTGTAGCTCACATGTTGGGACGGCCACGAGTTGCACTCAATAAAAGTGTTCATATCATGCCACCGTGGATCATTTACATCGCGCAAAAATGTATTTCTACACTGATTTCGGTGAGATTGAAAGATGCAATGATACCGATACTACAAGCTCCGAATACAATATTGATTAAGATATAACTTAAGCCTAATTACAGGCTAGGACGCTACGGCAACATCTTATCGAAATGTGATATCGCGCGAAGTTAGTTGTTTGTTTTCGACATCGTAATGCACATTTGATCAAATGAGGTAGGCTGCGGGAAAAATTGTGGTTTCGAAAACAAATATAGGCACAACACTAAAATGAAATAATAACCGAAACTTAATATGGCGGCCTACTTCTCCCTCTACGCAAGTTGTATCTAATATATCAGATTCGGCTGTAGTGACAAATTCAGAATTTGTTTGGGAAGAAACAGATTGTCCATTTTAATCCTCACAAGGTTTTCACTCTCCGGTAGGATGGAAAGGCAGCTCTTTGCGGACTTTCCAAAATTTTGCTAGTATACTATTTCAACGATTGATTTGATGGAGCTTGCTAATGAAAAGTCACAGACAGACAGTCAGATGCACAAACACACACACACACATACACATCGCACAGTTGCAAGACCCCACAAACACAGACGTTTATATTTTTGTTTACACTACTGCATTCCGTTGAATTTCACCCGAAGGTGAAATGTTGCATTAGAGGAGCACCTGTCCGAATTGATTTCAAACAAGCAGCAAGCCTGGCGCCAAGAAATGAAAGAAGTACTTATTATCCTGTTGAGCAAGAAGCCCTCAATTGAAAAAGAGTTGAACGTTGGGGGAAGGAGGGGTGGGCTGAACACGTGTCCTCAGGTGACGACTCTTCAAAGTATGCACGGAAGACAAAAAAAGAAATAAACGAAAGGATACAACATCGAAATCAAATTTTGAACTCATTCGAACTCAAAGTGAAAAAAGTTGGAAAAGTGGATGTTTCTCAATATTACTGTTGCTTAACCACACAGAATATTTATATTCTTTTCAAGTGTAAACGAAATCATACTTAAGATGTATACTTTAGATGAGCTAACCCCTCTGAATTGTGCTCATCAGATACCAATATTTCATGGATTTATCTTATTTTGGTGAACATAAGCCACAAATCCATCCTGTGATAGGAGAGTCAATCTATTAGGGTGAGACCTGGGCAATTATAAAAGGAAACCAAAACTCAAAGAGCAATATGGATTGAGTGAAAGCTGCAACATATAGAACACGTTGTCGGTGAAAGTTTGAGGAAAATCTGACAATCGATGCAAAAGATATCAATCTTTAAAGTTTTGGTGTTGTAATCACTGGATAAAGAGACTACTAGAGTCCATGACGCCATGTGTGGACAACAACATAAAGAAAATATAAAGAGAATTCCACAAAAATTAATTATTCATGAAAATTACACATTCCATCAACTTGATACTGACGTATGTTAAGGGTAGTAATTATTCCTCCTGCTTTCTGATTGCCGTTAGCCAAGTGCTCTTTCATTACGCAAGCAAAGTGAAAGCATATTGAATTTTCTTTAAATTTTCGTTATGTTGTTGTCCACACATGATGTCATAAACTCAAGTAGTCCCCTTATCCAGTGGTTCCAACACCAAAATGTGAAGTTAAATTCTGATAGATAAAGATTTGTTGTTGTTGTGTTGTTTGTTTGTTTGTTTTTTTGAGGGGGGAACCACATACCGATGAGCATAAAGGAGGCATTTTGCTAGTCTCAAATAAGATTTGCTTGATGATTTTCTTTAAGTTTTGACTCACAATAGCGAAATAAATTGTAAATAAGGGCAAATCGGTGATACGTAAGAACCCGATAATGTTTGCGATAGGTGCAATATGCTGAAGAATTCAAACACAACCAGGCAAGAATGTGTTCAACTGAAGTCATTGTCTTTTGCCGTTCTGAATGTTCGAAGTTGGCCTCAGTTCGCTTGTAATCCAGCGTGATAAATTTGATTACAAGTGAGTATATTTGCAACATTAATTTCATATTAAATTGTCAAGTGCCCCTTGAGCACTTCGTAAAGAATTGATTTATTTCATTTATTTGATTTCTCTTTAGCTGTTTATTCTGTTTCGGGTTCTATCTTGGGTTTCGTGTTTGTTTGTTTGTTTGTTTGTTTGTTTGATTGTTTTTTTTTTGTTAGTTTTATTGTGGTCTATGATTTGTCAAGACATTCGGGTTCTACAGAACCGGGTTCGCCCTACTTAGACTCATTAATTTGGCCTGCTGGCCCCGATTTGAGAATGAATATTTGAAAACATCTCTTCCGCAGTGCCGCTGGGCAGTCGGGGTAGCGATGGTATCCTAAATGGCTATTTAACCTAGTATGGCTCTTTCTTTTGAGTGCGGATAATTGATTGCAGATACCCTCCCGTCTTCGAGCTGTCGTCAAACTTGGTACATTTCCTACAACTGGTGACTAATATCCAAGGCTAATTGCTCTGAAATGTCAATAATTTACATTATGCACGCTGAGCAACTGGACCTTTTTGGAGAACACATTCTCAGTCGTTTGTTGGCAACGAATGCCCACGCCATCGCCCGAACGGGGAAAACGTTGTTGTTTTGGCGCCAACCATATATAGATGATGTAGGGCACGTCGGGATGACTTAGAGAATTTCACGAAAGCAGCAAATGATGTCAACACCACGAGCTTAGTTTGTCATCTCTCTCTCTCTCTCTCTCTCTCTGTCTCTTACTCTCACTCTCTCCCTTTGTGCTCTCCCCTTAGATGAGTCAACGCATTCCGCATACCATAACCCCAACATTCATTTCCGTGAAAATAAGATTCGGCTATAAAAAAGTTCAAACTAGTAAAACAAAACAAAAAGTATACGTTATGTCTAAACACTTCGTGCCTATTTATAGGTAATGATGTGGGAGCACCGTGCTGTAGTGGATAAGGCTTGGGATATGCAAACGGAAGGTCAGGGGTTCGAATCATGGTCGCATGCGTACCTCCATGTACCTCCGTGGACGAGATATTTAGCCAACAATGTCCTTTTGTCCCAAAGTGTAAACGAGAACGCGGGATTGCTGGGGTGATAATAACTTAATTTATCACAATTTGCCCCACGACGTGTCTAATTACTGTTTTGCAACTGAGCATGGTTGGTTAATTAATGTTATTTGTTACAATATCATATATGGGGCTCCCTTTCCATTTTAAAAAACATACTGATCGAACATATAAATCATAAAAGTATCCGTGACTTATCCTCAGTACAGTATGTCCCAAAAAAAATTACAACGGGACCCCCCGCAATGATATCTTTAAAAAACAGTGAGTCAATCTAAATACAAATTTAGGGTATGAAACTATAACTCATTGCCCACATCTTACAGAAAACCCCATTCGATTTGCTTCCGTGGTCAAAGAGAAATGAGGAATTTTGTAGAGGATGTCGGGAAGCTCTTTTGTCCAAGTTCAGTCTATTATTCGCGCGCCTGAGCATTGAATTGCTAAAATTGGAAAAATTGGACTCATGACATGCTTTACAACAATCTACATTTCTCTGTGACCGCTTAACCAAATTGAATGAGGTTTTCTGCAAAATAGAGCTAAGATGTGATATTTTAAGGCCCCGAAGTAGCTCTTAGACAGGTCGATCATTTTGGATGCTATCAATTCGAAAATTTGATTGTAACTTTTGAGGGACATACTGCAGTATGTCCAACAAAAATTACAATCAGATTTTCGCATTGATAACATCCAATATGATTATTTTTTTTTCAATGCTACTTCAGGGTCTTATAAAATCTTAGCTCTATTTTGCAGAAATCCCCATTCGATTTGTTTAAGCGGTCACAGAGAAATGGGGATTGTAGTAAAGCATGTCATGAGTCTGATTCTTCCAAGTTTAGCACTTCGATGATTTTGTGTGTGAACAATAGACAGAACTTGGACAAAAGAGATTCCCGACATCCTCTACAAAATTCCTCATTTCTCTTTGACCACTGAAGCAAATCAAATGGGGCTTTCTGTAAGATGTGGGCAATAAGTTATAGTTTCACACCCTGAATTTGTATTTAGATTGATGCAATATTTTTTAAAGATATCATTGCGTAGGGCCCCGTTGTAATTTTTTTTTTTTTTTTTTTGGGGGGGGACATACGGTAGAGTCTGCAATATTTATGTGCAAACTTAATAAAAATCTTCTTCATGATGTATTCACTTATTTGTTTGCCCTAAATAGTTCATCTCCCACTATGTCCCATATTGTACGCAGTCGTCAATATCTTATAAAGGTACGTTATTATAGAATAATTTGAAAAATTCCATCCAGATCATTCAGACCGTAATTCAATTTAGGAGATTATAAATAAACAATAGCTTTTTGATGCGATAGATTACAACTTGATGAATAGCTAAATGTAGTGTTTCCAGGAATTTTCGCGTCTTTGTTTCTTTGACTTGAACTCAATGTTGTTTGTATGTTCTATTGCATGAAACTCGATAATATCTATGTTTCTTTCAATCTAATTACAAAAGATTGTAAATAATTAAATGCATTCTTATCATATTGTCTAGGGATCATTTTCAGTAAGCTTATTTCTTGCTTCTCGATCACGATTCCGCCCGTATTATATTTGATACCATGTATATGGTTTGCTTGTTTGTTTGTTTGTTTGTTTTTAATGCAAACTTTGTGAACCCTACGATAACTTAAAGCACAAGTTAGTGAATTGAAATGAAATACAAGATTTAAACAACATCTGAATTATAGGCCATCAAAAATCGAATTCGTAATCAGTAAGCACTCCATATAAGTTATGTTCAGGTAATATAATTTGGAGAGGTTCCCAAATGATCTGAAAGAGATAAATTCACGTAACACTTTCCGCAAATATTAACAAAAGTATTTCTTAGCGAATGGCATTTGAATGATATATGATAAAACCTGTAACTAAGTATATTACAATATTACTTCTGGAATTATTGCACAAATTCCAAATTATAAAATATTCCAAAATAATGAAATTCGTACTCTAATTTGTGTTGCGAAAGAATTGGCCTTGACTAGTCTGTATTCTATTGATTTTTTTTTCTTCTTCTTCTTTTCCTAACTATGTTTCTTTATTTTTCTTTACTTTTATGATTTATACTATGTTTGTTTAAGATGTTGTTTGATAAATAAGTGTCATCTCAGTGCATTTCATTTAATTTCTCATAATGGCAAGGACATCGAGGAGAGTGGTGTTAACACCGAAGGGGCTACCCAGTGCAAATGAGAACAAGAAACATACTCGAATATCATATCATTTCATAGATAGAATAATTTACATTTGGGGGACTCCATTTATAATTAAAGGGGCATTCCAGACGATTTTCGTAATTTCACATCATGCAGTACATACAGCTCCATGTATCTATTTGTGGAATTTATTGTGGTTCTTGAGCAGAGAAACAATACCTTGAAGAAAAAAAAATTAAACAAATTACACTGAACAAGGATGATCACATAGGAGGCTCACATATTTAAAAAATGTAGCGGTAAAATTCCGTTACAATACTGCTTGCTTGCGAGTTCACCTGTGTATAATATATGCATGCCTTTTTATTTTGTTCTGCTTCCTTGATCCCCAACTCATGCATTCTTATGGTGATCCTGCTATGTCATCATCCTTGTTCATTGCAATTTGTTATAAATTTTTTTAAAAAAATCTCATTCTTGTAAAAATCTGAAAATCATCTGGAGTTCTCCTTTAAACTTCTATTACACGAGCATGTCAAAGATGGAAATAACAGGTTTAAACGTGGAAAATGACAATGTCAAAATCCTTGCCAGTGAAGCTCGATATCAGTCGTTTTATATCATTATGGTAGGGTGCCCCCTCTCCCTTGCCTATCTAAATCATCATATGCCTAGAAGAACACCCCTATGCCTGAGAATTATAATAGCATAACAGGTGATCTAGCTATTCAAGCAGATGGATACGATCCTCAACTCTGCAATGAGAACAGTGTATGGCACCCTCAAGTCAACACCTACCAAATGGTTACCGACTCTATCAGGAGATGATCCGCAAGACTGCCCTACTCTTCAACTCCAAGCCTGACCTTCCCATCTGTCCATGAGGAATTGGACAACCTTCCAACGATGCGACTTAAATCTCGCAAACGTTTCTGGCAGTCGCTAAAGTCCCTTCACGAAAGCAATTCCAACTTAAACAGTGAATGGCAGAGATTATAGGAAGGATCTGAATTTCCCATCCAAGAAATCATAGAGGATGTATCCCGCATCGAAACCAGTTAGATTGACCTTCCAAGGAAGCAGTGGGTGTCCCTTGTCCAAACCTGACCTTCCCATCCATGAGGACTTGGAAAACCTTCCAAAGATGCGACTTAAGTCTCGAAAACCTTTCTGGCAATTGTCAGCGAAGTACCTCTACGAAAGCGATTCAGCTTAAACAATGAATAGCAGAAACTGTGGAAAGGATCTGAATTTCCCTATCAAGAACTCATCGAGGATCCCACATCGACACCACTTGGATTTGACCTTCCAAGAAAGCAGTGGGTGTCCCTTGTCCAAGCCTGACCTTTCCATACATGAGGACTTGGACAACCTTCCAAAAATGCGACTTAAGACTCGCAAAAATTTCTGGCAGTCAGCGAAGTCCCTTCTAGAAAGCAATTTCAACTTAAACAAAGAATGACAGAGGTTATAGGAAGGATCTAAATGTCCCAACCAAGAACTCATCGAGGATCCCACATCGAAACCACTTGGATCTGACCTTCCACGAAAGCAGTGGGTGTCCCTTAATAGGATCCGCACAGCAGAGATTATGGGAAGGATCTGAATTTCCCAAGAACTCATCGAGAATCCCACATCGAAACCAGCTGAATTTGACCTTCCATGAAAGCATTGGGTGTCCCTTTATAGGATCCGCACAACCCATGCCAGGACAGCTCACCACCTCCATTGGTGGAAGTAAATACAGAGCCCAGTCTGTGACTGTGGTTTTCCTGACCCGATTGTGCTGCATGTGCAAAACTGCCCCTACAGATGCTGTCCATGTGGCCTGGAAGGAATTAACGACCCAACAGACGATGCCCTTGCCTGGCTCGGCAGCCCGGACTTACAACTCTGTTAAACTATGCATATGTCATGCGATAAAATGAAAAAAAAAAAACCCGAAGATTTTTAAAGGATGATATTTCAAGTCGTGAACATCAAAGGTTTGTGTACATTGGAAAGATTAATGTCAAATCATAAAAGTTACTCTACATCTAGAGACACAGCTGTTCGATCTTCAAGTATATTCCTGCGCCTATTTCTAGCTTCTTCTTTTCTCTTAGCAAACCCTTTTTTCCAATTGGATTGCTATATAAGTCTTCCAAACAGTCGACTCCTGTGAGCTTGTGAATTACACTTCTCAGTAAAGCTTGAGTGACAATTCCATTTTCAGTTAATACAGGCGATAAGAGATTTGTGATAATGCATCAGAATGGGAAAACCAATCTATCTAGTGCTATCATAATGCTAATTACAGCTCATGTGCGGCTTCTATATTTGTATTCAGATCCAGTAGGATTTCTTTGACAGAGCAGCTTAACATCAAAGGAATAATGAATATCTGGCAGAAGTTTGGACAGTTGTGGTGGTTGGCGAGGGTCGTCAGGTTTGGAGATCGTAATTCAAAATTAACCTGGTCTTGATTGGATTTTTTTTCTTTGAATCGGATCACTGTTTTTTGTTTGCTAGTGGGCGGGGAGAAGGGAGTTTGACAATATCATTACTGCGCGTTCGAGCTAAATGGACCAACGTATTACGCATACATAACGAATTACAATTCTTGCAAAGTTCAGCGAGCTTGATTAACATCTTAATGTCTACATTTCGACAAATTTTAAAGCTCAAGTGATTTGTCACTTTAACATGAAAATCTCAATTAACATAAAACCGTTTGCATATTTTTACTTCTCTTCATGATTATATGTGTTACCTCAATATGCTTCTCGGCTCAATTTAATGCTTCCTGGACTCATTGGCAATATTAATCATAAACATAAACATTGTGATTTGGATGAAATGTTCAACTTCCATTCAATGTTATTCCTATTCAGGACATTCACTTGGTAGTTATGTTATTTTCATCCAAAAATGCCATAATTTGCCTTAAGACAGTCATGAAAAAGAACACGCATGAAAAGAAAACAAAAACTTATCTATTCAAAAAGGTAGTTTGATATCCCCCACCCCCACAAAAATTGTACTTCAAATGCGACCACATGCATCCATCCAGTCTTGTCTAGTTATCCCAAATTTAAAGAATCTAAAAACTAAAGAAGCTTTTAGAATCTAGTTCATGTTTTACTTGGTAATAAAACAAAATGTATTACGATATCTCTAACTTACCCAAGTCATTTCAAATATCAACCGAAATGCAGGGCGCTTATGATGACATATTTGCTTTGACGGCACTGTTCCTTCTCCCACTTGGCTCCTCTTTACAAACATTTCATTTCATTCATTTCCCGAAACCAAGTAGTATAAAATCATCACAATGTAGCAACACTCATATTGCACAAGCAGGTGAAAAGACATGTTGATATGATACAATGAAGAAAATACGAATGTGTACATGAAATAGACGTGAAGTAGTCAAAACTTTACATACACGCACACATACAACAATACATACATATACATACAAACATTCGTAAATACATACCCAGTGCCTACATATTGTATAGGTTCTATAGCAGTTGAATCTCACTTTCACACATTCGTTTAGTGCACTCATTCTTCTTTTTAATCGTCATTTCCAAGTAATATACATGAAAGTTGCAAACGTCAAAGTGATAGCATATTTCAGGAAACATAGTACATGTACCACATACGGAACGCATCTTGTTTCATTAAAGGCTGGAAATGACAATTGAAGGGCTGCTAAAAAGCGAGCATAATACAGTCTCTTTACATGATCATACATTTATACAAATTTTACTACATAAGTAAACATAAACAAACTAACAAGTGCAAAAATTCACTTGTCATTACATCAGTGGTAACACTATGTGTCATTATGTGTAATCATTATGTTTTATCGCAATTGCATTTTTATGAGAAATGAAATAAACGATACGGAACGTGACGCACACATACGCACACACACAATAGCCAAGAACAAAACAAACAACAAAAGAAACTAACAAGTGTGCGGTCACTCAGTAGAGGACAGTGAAAATGAGGGAAAGGTAGCAAATAGAGAGAGAGAGGGAGGGGGAGCGGGAGAGAGGCATGTGACAATGAGAATGGTATGAGTAAAAGGCAGGTCAGTATGTTCTCGATGCCGGGCGAAAAAGGAATAAATCCAAGTCAGATAGACTAATCATGAGGTACATATGAATTGATAAAAGATTTCTTTGAATTTGTACAAGGTGGTTCAAAACTGGGAGAACCTTTTATATCTTTATCAGAGTAATTCCATAAGTTGTTTCGATGAAAGACATGATTTGAATATTTGCTATTCAGGGCGTGGAATCTCCCAAGAACGCTAGCGCATACTTAAAGGGATGGTACGGTATTGGTGGAGATGAGAATTGGGCTTTGAACTTTTTGCGTGATACCAAGAAAACACTTATGATTATAGTACAGAACATACCATTTTAAGAGGAATTCAAAGTTTATTTGATGAAGATCAGGTTTGGAATGACGGAAACATCCAAAAACAAAATAAGACAAAGCGATCGTAATAAAGTGTGGGTATCACACTTTATTAGAATCGCTCTTTTTTGGATATCTCAGCCATTACAAAACCAATTTTCATGAAATAAACGTTGAATTCGTCATAGAATTACATGCTCTTTCAAACTTCATGAGAGGTTTCTCATTATCTCACCAAAAATGTTAGAAACCTGAAATTCGGTCTCAGCCAAAATTATACGATCCCTTTAAGTACCGGTATATGTGTTTCTTAATGTGCGTGTGTGTAATGGGTTTTTTTGAACAGTATAGTTGGATGAAAAAAAAAAAAGGTTTCTCTGTCGTTCTGCTCCTTCAACTTAATTATCGAATTGAAGAAACGATGGCAGTTGCCCTGGGGAATCGGTGACATGTGAATGAAAGATCCAAACGAGCCAAGAAACGGTAAAAAAATATGTATAGTCAGAACGAATTTGATTTGACGCTCTCTGTGCTAGAGGGCGTTTAGGTATTCCGTTTTTAACTCTACACATGTTTAATTGTCTTAGTTAGAAATGCATGAGGGTTACACGCAGATTGAAGAAGAAAAGTTCCTACCCAGTAATTCTGGTGTTCATGTATTTGATTACGAGTCGCTGTCAGAGAGGGATCGAGAAGAGGGGGGGGGGAGGAGGAGAGCGGTGGAGTATATGTGCCTAAAATATTGTGATGATGAATAACCCTGTGGGATCAATTTGCGTTATAGGATTGTGATGACGGCCCGAGTACTTTCACGCGGTCTTATACCATCTCTGTGTTGTAAGAAAGCAAGCACCGCCTGGCTGAGGATGCCTCATGTACAACATCTTCTGAGCTGGGACGGGGTGTTTAGATCCACACGCTGTGAGAGAAAGTAACTCTCTTTTTTTTATCGCAACGCGCGATGAGTCAGATGGGTGCGTTATTATGATTCTATAGCGTTCAGAGACGTACCAGCAATTTATGCATTCATGAAACATGGAATAGCCAGGAAGGACGAAAATAGTGGCGATCACACATGCAACAGTTTCATTCTTTTCATCTTCTTTTCTATTTTTTCTTCTTCTTCTTCTTCTTCGTTTTTCTGTCTTCCCTTCTCAGCCAGACAAGAATGAATGTACAAAGATAGCTGATCTCCCCGAAGCTTCACAGGTTTTTATCCAGTCCTACTCCGCACGCCTGATACATTCTGCTTTCCAAGAGCTGCATAAGAAAGTGGTATAACAACGCACTAGAAATAAATCAATTTATTTGAAGTGAATCGCGGCTTCCCATCCCGTGCATTATCACGGGGCGCGTTCCGCGCAAATTTCGTCCGCCCTTGGCAAATCAGAAATGATTAGATTCGCAGCGCTTATTTATAATTGCACTTGAATTTCTTCTCTCTTTTTTTTTCCTCCCACTCTAGCCGCCCCAGGAGAGCATGGAGGATCTCCTGACAGATAGTGTTGGGCATCGGTGTTACCTTACGTTTACCTTGACAATGCTTACGGATGCTTCCTGATTTGCTCCAAGGAAATACACATTCGCTATAGTTCGTGCCTTGTTCCGCCCGGGACTTTCACCGAAATTTCCAGGCGAACAAGCTAACTGCTGTACTGTAACGTTATATCACGATTGATCTGACAATCAATTAGGTCATCAGGGAGTTTCCCTACGGCGCGATGGCTTTATTTTGCTATATTTTGTCTTGTCTTTTGTTAACATACATACCGGTTTTGAGCAACCTCAGAATAGAATTGAGATGAAAAAAGAAAACACGCCAAAAAAAAAAAATCCTCAAAAACAAACCCGAAAATACATTGTTTTTGTCGCATATAATGTAAATCGTATTATGATGATGCTTCTAATACACTTTTGGGAATTGCCAGGGCGTACTGAGGTTTAGAGTGTCGTGGACTGTCGTATGATTTCTAACTGAATACAAATAATGTCGGCCGACGTGCTCTTGCAGAGGAAAACTTCACTCCCTCCTCAACAACAAATTTTCATTTCTGAGATCTATCAAGTAAAAAAAAAAACTGAATCTGAATATTGAATACTTTCATGGCACAGTAACACTGAAAAACTATTATTCTGCCTCAATGTACACCTTGTTGGATTTGTTCAGAAACTTCACAAAGTATATGATGATGATTCCCCATTTAACAGGTTGTCATTCCTGATGAGGATAACACTAATATGATATCCTATGGGTGTACGTCTTCTCTTCGCATTCATTCGAAGGAAAAAGAAAAACAAAAACGACGCAAGGATTTGAGCGCCTTCGATGAGGACGCGTGAACCTATATGACGTCATACACAATATCGTGTGTTCGAGTGAATGCATTGTTCTTTAAAGATAATATGGAGTTTTGGTACCTTCATAAAGTTTCCCTGAGTTTGCCTTGTCTTAGTTTGTGTTTCAGGTTAAAGTACCTTTCATATAACTAACACTGTGAGACTTACTCGCCCCAAAGTGCTCTCATGTCTTAGTAATCATGCAATAATGGTTTCGGATATTATCGACGCTGTACAACGTCGATAAATACTAACGGCTCGTTCGAATCTTTATATAGCTCCCTCAACGATCATTCTGCGTGTAACTCGTGAGAACCGGATCGCCAGCACAGAACTTGTGTAGAGTTCTGTGACCGCCAGTTATCCGGGCAGTGCCGCAGCGCTGACACTCCTCTGTAGCTGTGTGTGCGATGCGGTAATGCGTGCATGCATGCGAGTGGTATGTACAGTGCCGACAATGCGTGATCACAGATTATTGATGTACGAGTCCTACCAGTCTAGTAGTACATGTATATGGTACACGAAGACGGGTTTGACATAGAGCAGCCATTGCAGGAGGGAAACAAAAACAAATACGAAGACCATGAACAGTGGTCAATCCTGCCGGAGGAAAAAAAAAAGACGAGTATAGCTGCGTCAACTTTGTGGCGATCAGATATGCATCAGTATACTTTGTATACTGGGCGCTGCGTTTTACTCACCACCCCGCTGGTTAGAGGCTCGTTATGCAGCGAAGCACGGATTATACCAGGGAGGTGAGACAAGATACATACAGATTGTACGCGCACACAACTTGACAACACTGCGGTGGTGAGACGAGACTTGCTGTGCTGCCAAATAAGACAGTAGTTCCTACATGATATAATGTAGTTAGATATTTTTTAATATATAATATAATAATTGTCTGAATTCATCAGTTGGTAAACTCGCGTGATTTTAGAGGCTCCACTACAGTGCTAGACTATCACGCGGACTTGTTATCATCTATCTTGTAAGCAGCCTTAGCATGCCCTGTTCAGCAGTCGATCGTTTTACCAGGGAGGTGGTTTACCGGGGAGACGGGAACTCCCTATTCATTCACGTAATACAAGAAGGAAGACGATCACCTCGGCTAGCTCCCAGCCCGACCAGATGCATGCATGAATGCAATACCCGCTCGCGCTGGTTTACGTTTGGAACAGCAACGCACACACACGCACACACTCACATACACACACAGTACACACACACACACACATACACCAGGGAGTGTTCCAGTCCACCTGTCTTGACACGGGTACAGAAATAGATCGACCGTTTATTGACCTTGAGTCGGGTCAGACTCACACACACAAAAAAAGAAGAAACCACGCCAAAGATGCAGAGTGATCAGATTGCAGGGAGAGGGAGAGAGAGAGAGAGGAAGAGGAAAAGACAATCCTGCCTCGTTTTGACGCAATCGTGGAGAACAGTGCCAGTAGCTCCATGATGCAGACGCAGTCGAGGATGGAATAGAGCCCATCCCATACTCGCGACTATAGGACTGACAGAGTTTGGATCCTGAACAAGTCACAACAGCGTCAGCATAAACGAGTTGTTTTTTGTTTTGTTTTGTTTTGTTTTGTTCAAATCCAAAGTCGGTCAGTCATAGTCGTGAGTCGTATTCCAATAGTGTGCGGCGGGCTTAGGATAGCCTCTTTGGCCTTTAGTTCGATCTGCACTAATTTATTCATTTATTTATTTTTTTTTTTTTGTATTTCAAAGTTACGTTGGTGTTTTCATTATGCAGATGGTGCATTATAGTAGGCCTATGATAAGTGGGCTATTGGCCCCAAAACATCGATTTTAGACTGAAAATAATCCGATGTTACGTGGTTTGTTTTTTATTTTTTTTTTATTTTTACGAACAGATTACATTCAGATTGACAGTGTAAATCATTAATCGATTGATTTTCAAGGAAAATGGACTTACCGGATTTTTTTTTCTTTCGAACACGCTTTTCTTCCTTCAGAGAAACACAAAACCCCCACATTCAACTCCAAAGGGAAGAAAATCAAGCTGCGCATACCGAGGTTGAGGTAGTAAATCCAAGTTTCAGAGGAATATCGCAAGATCTTGTGGGTGGTATACTAGTACTGTAGTAAGCTTCAGTTTGATTGTAGTTATGAACTACCTATTTACGACGCCAGGGTAGCCACGGGTATGAGCATGTAGCTCTAATATTGTGCGACACAACAGAAGCCTGCAACATTGTGTGCGACATCCTCGAGAATTGGCGACATGCATGTTCTAACTATATATGTGTTATCAAATTTGTGAAAAACACGTGTAAAACTTGTGGGACGACAAACTCATATGTTGGCTGAACTCTATTTTATTTTTATTTATTTTTTGTAAAGAATATTTTATTGTCCATCAATGATATTTCGTTTATGCATCGATACAAGGTACTCCATCATCTCTTTATTGTTTTAGGGGTTTCGTGTTGACAAAGTCGAGTATTTGGCTGCAAATATTGCGGTGAGCTACCTGTAGGTGTATGGCTGGGGAGTTTCCACGTGTTTATAGAGCATAATGAAAATTCAAGGAAAAAAAAAAAAACCTACAACCCAAACGAATTGAAACAGAACGCGCAGTGGTATGGGGAAAAGACACTGCGTGCGAACATCTTCTTTTCAAAAAAAAAAAAAAGAAGAAGAAGAAGAAGAAGAAGAAAAGAGCAAAGTCCCACGATAGCATTGGGGGGGGGGAGGAGGGAGGGGAAGGGGGGGGGGGGGTAAACCACAAATCCGCGCGGTGGCGCATTCCTGCTGAGGTCATAAACAGTCTGGGGCCTGCGGGAATGAAAAGGATGTTTCGAAGCGAGCTCAAGTCGAAGACTCCGGGGGAGACCACTGGCAAGATTGCAAACGTTACCTGATTCTACATTTCTTTCCATCAATTGGCGTAAAATAATGTTATTTTTTCTATTTTCTTTATATCTTTCCTGAATTATATTCCACTGCCCTATAAAAAGGGGGAAGATTCTCTATCATTCTTTCTTTTCTGACGGTGACTCAGAGGTGCTTGATTATAAAAAAGGGAAAATCATGTTACTGTTCGTCACTCTGCAAGTTCGTTGTTCTGAAAGATAGTTAATCCAAAAATGAAAGAAAATTATTCGAATCTCGAAGGTTATATTATTCCAAAATGAAAGAGAGAGAGAGACAAACACTTTCGTTATTTTTATGGTTCCTTGATTCGAACACGGGTGTTCGTTCATCCTGAAACGAAATAAATTTCGTACCACGTATAGGACCTAATTCGTTTTCAGAATAAAAATTTTCGGATTATAACGAACGCCTTCATATTCGGAGTAACAAATGGATCTGGAACAGGAATTTGGGGACCCGGACTGACGAACCTTATACATGTGTACTTATCCCCCAAAGTAATGGATACCGTGCAAAAAAATTAACGATGTCAAAAAGGGAGATAAAAGTTTCCCGCCAATTCCCCCTTCCGTCAATACTAAGGCTCCTACTTCGGAAGTATAGGCCTGTCCCTCGTTGCTCGGTAAAGAAAAAGAAAAAGAAATGAACAACGTCAAAATAAACAAGAACAGAATAAACGCATGTTCGCCTATCGTGGGGCATCTATGCAATACTGTTACCTTGGATAATGATATCCTCACCCTCACCATCGTGTAATTCCTATATAAGAAAGCAATTAATAATAGTTTGTTGCACTGGATGTTATGAAAATGTATGTGATCTGGTATCCCGACATAATGTTAATGATTATGTTATATGAAGAGGGCTGTGGGTGGGTGGTATTCGAATACTGTTTTGTATAATTATGATTTCGTTTTGTGTAGCTTTAATATATGTGCCTATAATGAGAGTTTCATTTTAATGGAGTTTCAATCAATTTAATAATTCATGTCAAATTGGATTCCTCGGAAGACCATCACGACCATGAATGCCGAGTTGCGAGCAGGGCAATCAATCCATTTACCTTTGGTTATAATACCATGTTATTATAGTTGAAATGTATCATTGTTACCTTGGGACTTTACGGTGAATCATTATTTTATTAACAGACAATCAAATATCTCCCACTGCCGAAGGGGAAACATATCAAACTAAGAATGACATTCATTTTTGCTTTTAAGATTTCCCCTCCCGTCTGACAATTATTTTCTGAAACATCCACCAGTGCCGGATGTAGAATGTTTATTCCGAAGGTGATATCCGACAATGAAGTACAAAGGCTTGATACTCCGATGAATTAGAATCACAAGCTTACGCAATGCTATTTGACGAAGAACACTCTTCGGATATGTTGACGATTAGTGCCCTGTGGGTTGTCATACAGCCATGTAATTGGCTTAAACATTACCTATAAACCAAAACAATCGTAGCATATGTATACTAGGCCTTCTAAATAACCAATAAAACATTTGAACGAATTAATAATTGCCTATGAATAATCGGCAGCACCCCTCAAGTATTTCAAGAAACAACTATATGTCTTGTGCAAACCAATTCCTGCATATTTTTTAAATGTGGCAAGATATAATGCTACCATGAGATTGTGAGTTATGTTGATAGAACAATTTCAATATTGAGCCGAGTTCAGCAGATGTCATAAAATATCTTCGGATCTCGTTCATGAGGACATGCCAGCAGAATTTGTGTGAATGAAATGCAGCCATTTCCACTGGAACTAATGGTAGATCAATGTTATTGTCGTATCCTTGGAGTAAAATGTCGCCGGGGCGCGGGGCAATTCAGTGTGGTATCTTCAAAGGAAACATCGCCGGAGCAAGTGTCGGTGGTTCAGTCGTCGGCGGAGCAATCATTGTCGACGGAGCAGATGTCGTTGGGGTGATGTTGCGGAGCACATTCTCGCGGAGCGAATTAATGTCAGTGGAGCATAAAGACTGACCTCTCTTTGATACATACGTATACTCATGGACACAAAAGAAACATTAGACAGTGGTATAATGGGTATAGTGGTCGGACATTTCCATCGCCTTGATGTTACTATTTTGCAAAGAATCTAAAAAATTTAGTAACATACATTAACCAAAATTAATGTCATACCGTACATTTCTGGATGCTGAAAATATTTAGAAGCTGACCTATTTCACTTAGCGTGACAAAGGTGAAAAGTTTACGTTTTCTCTGTTGTTCCGGATTAAAGAAAAACAAAATGACGTCACCATGATTAATTTCCTTATATGATAATGTGTAGGAAGGGATAATGTGTTATTCATATTTTTGCGGTACATCAACGATCGTTGATGCGACTTGACTTGACATCATCTTGAAGTTCATCAGGACGTGTTTCCAATGACGTTCATTTACAGGTGCTATTATAGGGACAGCATGTCATGTTTTTACGGAGCGTTGTTCAATCTGTTAAAAACAATATAAAAAACATATACATAACGATATGTGAACAGGAATTTACAATCCTCTGATAATTATGACAATGATAATGAGATGTGATGTTTATAGCTTATTTGCAATACATTGCACTCCCGTTACAACGAACACGGTAATAACGAAGCAAAACTTCTGTTCCCAAAATTTTCGCCATTAAAGTCTGTGTTAAAAAATTCGCTTATAACGAACACGGTTATAGCGAAATTTTCGTTATAACGAAGTCTTTTCCGAGCGCCACTGACAAAGAAAAAAAAATGTGCTCTGTTATAACGAAATGCGGATCGCTTCCGAAAATACGTAGCGGAACAAGCATTTATAGCGTCTCTGCGTGGACGAATGCTTCACAATACTGCGTTTTCGATCCATGTGTCACGCACAAGTTTCCGAGGAGAACTTGCATTATTGTTATACAAACTGACAATAATCTGAAATTGAGTAAGGTTCCTTATTACAAAACACAAAGATTCTGATACACCTAAATGTCCGTTAGTTCGGAAATGAAACAGTGTTTGTTCGCGAACATTTTGGCGTTATTCCAAAGATTCGTTATTCCGAAAAAAAAAAGAATATGGTTCTTATTACGACGGTGCGTTTGTCCGAAAATGCTAGGAATTCCAAACATTCATTAATCGGAACATTAAAAAAAAAAACAACCACAACAACAACAAAAAACAAACAAACAAACAAACAAAAAACGTTTCGTTAATCCAGAAAAGAAAAAGGTGAGTCCACTAACAAATCTTAGGAATTCCAAACCTTATAATCGTCTTAAGAAAACTGAACCTTCGAAATACGTAACATGTGTCACTTTTTTTTTTTTATATTAACAAACCATCTTCGGAATGACAAACTTTATTACATTTTCGGATTAAAAAACCTTCGCAACAACGAACCTTCGGAATAGTGATCCTTTCTCAGTTAGTAAATTACAAACCTTTTGAATGACGAGCCTGATCATTCTAATTTCTGACCAACGAACCTTCGGAAAACGAATGATATATCTTTATCTAAATTATGAACTTTTGGAAAAACGAATCTTCAGAAGTGTGAAGCTTCAAATAAATAAACCTACTGAATCCTTAGAATGGCGAAACTTCGGAATAAGGAGCCTTCGGAGTAACAAACTTCAGTATAAGAAACGAACCTTTGGAACAGCGAAATGTATAACTGAATCCTATAAACCGTCATTTTCTATAATACATGCGCGATATTACAAACAACTTTATGCTCCCTTTTAATTGTAATATTCAAACGGAATTTAAAAGGTCCCATTCCATTTTACATAGCTTTCCAGTGTATGATGAGTATTCAGCAAACAGAACATCATAATTTGCGTGGTTTCCTTTTTTTCGTTGAATATTGTATTTGTTCGGTTATAACGAAACTTCGTTATAACGAAAGAAAACTGCCCCCATGCCCCCTATATCCAACTAGGGTATAGTTAGTTCTCTTTTCTTTTAAAATGTATATCATCAAGGTTCTGCAGTGACCACTGTACTAGTATATTATTTTTTAATATTTGTTTTTCGGAAGGAAACAACCCCGTAACGAGGGGGCATTGGTGGCACGAGAAACTGAAGGGGAAAAATGCATGGGGGAGCCTTTTTTTCCTATTCAGCTGATTAATCCCGAGTGGGGCACCAGAAAGAAATAAAAAAGAAAGGATATAATATATATAAATATATACATATATCTTATATATCTGATATATATATATATATATATATATATATATATATATATATGACGTGTGATATACATACCTGATGGTACACGTGTAGAGCTGTCCACCGTTGCTTGTTATACCGGTCGAACACGAAGCCACCTCGATCACTACTGATTATAGCTTACTATAACACGAAGCCCTCTCGATCTCCATTGGGATTGTGTTATGTGAAACAGATTGCATGGATGCTCTTGTCATGACATTTGTCATCATGAAAAAAGGGAAAAGACGGTCGAACAATCACAGATGGAAGAGGTCTTTGATTTGCTTTGTTGTTGTTGTTGTTGACAAAATTGTCTCACAGAATCACCTGATAAGCAAACAAACCAGTCCTCTTCACATCATTTTTTTTCTGCCAATTCTCTCCACAAAATTGGCCGCCACGCAAAAACAACAACAAAATAATAATACAAACAGAACCAGCACATGTGGTAATCAATTCCATCAAATCACCTGCCCAAACAACAAGCAAACATGTTATACACAAAACGCATATTAGGCCCTACTAATTGTAAAAACAAACAGTCAGTAAAACAACTAAAACATAACATTTCAGAATACGTCTTTCTTGGCCAGTCAGGCCTTTGCTATATACTACGCTACGAAAAAAAAAAAAAAGAAAAAAAAAATGTCCAGCATAAAATACTACATGCCAAGCGTCAATATCCATGATAGGCCTATGCCTACTCTGATGGCAACGTTGACCATGTAGATAATCGTCATCAACAATCGGATTTTCCATATGTTAGTTAGCGATTTTTTTTTCTTTTTGACTTGACAGCCCATTCATTGTCAGAATGGGCAAAAGAAAAAAAAAGGCTGTGAAGACTGTTTTTTTTTTTTGATAATTTCTTTCATTTTTTTTGTTTAAATCTTGACCTGACAGCACATAATACAATGTCGAGAGAAGTGCTTTTCTTCGATAAGCATATAAACATGGCAATTGAACATTATTCTAGAACGCTACATGTGATTTGCAGCACAGTTCCATTACACGCTCTTTGACTGCACACAGTACACAGGTACCACGTGCAATGGAGCAAGGAAGCAAAAACAAACAAAAGCGAAAATAAAAAACAATCTTTCGACAAATCTGCTCAAATTAAAAAAAAACTGTCGCGTCCTGCACAAAACGCATATATAGGCCCTACTATATCTGTAAAACAACAACAACAAAATAAATAACCCGAACCTTTCGGAATCCGTAATTCTTTGACACTCATGACCTATGCTATTATTACGCTAAGAAAAATGGACAAATGAAAAAATGTCAAGCATAAATGCTATACGTTGCAACTGATATACAAGAGTGTACGTCGATGTATAAGGGCAATTTGTCAATCAGCTGCAATGAAAACATCTCGCCGTAAGAATTTCATGAATTTGAATAAATGCTTCGTGCGAAGCGTCATGTACTGCACCAACTCTGGCAACGTAATACTGAGTAGACGATCATCAGTGACAACCGAGCTGGGTTTGTTTTTGTTGTTGTTGGTTTTTTGTTGATGTTTTAGTTAGGTTTAGTCGGCGATTGTTTTCTTTTTTTACATGACAGCTGATTTGTCGACATAATTGGCCAAAAAAAAAGGAAAAAAGTGCAGACAATTTTGGATTTCAAACAACAAAACCCAAAATAATATTAATTGTAATCAAGACAGGATCAGTGGTCATCAATATTATTTTGTCAACAGATCGCCTGACAAAACAAAACAAAACAAAACAAAAACACAACTAAACACGTCTTCCATAAAACGCATATATAGGCCCAACTAATTTGAAAAACAATCAGTAAAAGTACGCTGAGAAAAAAAAAAGAAGAAGAAAAGGAATGAAATTAAGAAAAAAATGCTCAGCATATACAGGCTGAAGCATCAACTATGGCAACGTTGACCGTGTGTAGATCATCAAGCTGTTATTACTTCTATAGGTTTAGTTGACGATATTTAGTGCATTTTTTTTTATTGGACAGCTCATTTAGGCTATGGACAGACTTGGCAAAAACGATGCAAAGATTGTTATTGATTTTTTGATTTGGCTTGTCAGCACTTACGGCGAGAGAATTGCTTTTCTTTCATCATAAATGATATAGTGTAAACAACCATGGCAAATTGAACAAGACCCTGTTGTCTTTACACGCCGGCCGCAGTAACTATAATACGCACAGAACACAGGTAGGCCCTACCATGCGGGACAAACAAAGCAAAAAACAAAAAACAAAACCCTTAAACGACAATAACACAAACAGGATTGGCAAATTTGGTTGTCAGTTCTCTCGACAAATCACCTGATCAACAACAAACATGTCCTACAATCACAAAACGTATCTCAATAGGCCCCACTAATTTGAAAATTACAAACAATCAGTAAAAAAAAACAAAAAAAACAGGAAAAAAAAGCAAAACAAAAATTCTTTCGATTTCGGATTATGTCTTTCTCTGACAATCAGGCCTATGCAACTAAAAAAAAATAAAGTAAAATTAAGATTAGAAATGAACAGCATGTGGTATACGTGCGGAAGCGTCAACATCTCGACTGTGGCAACTTTGGCTGTGTAGATGATCATCAGTAATAAATAAATATGAGAGCAGTTGTACTTTCTTAGGTTTACTTGACATTTTTTCTTTACTTGATTGTGTGATCATGTATCGTCACTAACAAAATGATCGTTTCCCTCATTTCAGTCTTGTTTCGCAGATGTGCCTTTTTCAGACAGAAATGTCTTTGAATAGATACAGATGATGAGGAGCAGAAAGACCTGAGATCATGAGAAATTTTGTGTCAATCATGCACCTGTAGGCCTACATCTCAAAAGCGTCTCAAAGACAGATTTAGCATGCTTTACTGCTTTGATCCCATGATTGTCACCGCCAGCAAGCCGGGAGAAGAACAAGATGGAGATTCGAGAAATCTAAAACTATATGCGCAGAAGAAAATAACGCAGAAAAATCAAATGAAGTGAATGTGCAGTCTTGAGGTGTATGTTTGGAAATCATACCTCAAAGCAAACACTTTCGCTAGGGAAAAGCAGGCAGTTTTTAAAAGAAATGATGGCAGAACGATTGTCACTTGTGATCTCAATAATATTTCACTTTTCCGTAGCATATTCCAGAGCAAAAAAAAAAAAAAAAAAAAAAAAAAAAAGGACGGTAATCGTAGAGGACAGGTATATCCTATAGGCAAGGTATTATGCGTGTGCGAAAATGTGTACGATGAATGCCCTTGTACTAGTAGCCCTATTAGGTCCATGGCCTGTCGACAAATCACCCGACGAACAACATCAAACATGTCCTTCACAAAACGTACAGGCCCACCATTGTTTACTCTTTTTTTTTTTTTTTTTTACTTGGAAGCTCATTTATCGACAGAATAACAAAAACAAGAAAAATGGGAGGACTGTCTTTGATTGTTTGAGGTATTTTATCTGTTCTTGTCAACACATATGGCGAAAGAATCTCATTGTTTATTATAGCACGATCTGCAGAACAGTCCACTAACACGCAGCTCGTAGCTGGTCGTATGAATACAAACAGTACCCAAGTACATAATACGTGTAAAATATATAGCTCGCAACGGGGCGAACGAAAGAAGCCAGCTCGCTTGCCACGGCCGGCCACGCATGTACCAATAGTGAGTGGCATTGTCATAGCGAACTGAAGCCAGAACGATATCGCCACGGACTACATTGTTTAGTGTACTGAATCCACTCTTCGGTGGAAGCGTGACTAGCAAAGAGCATCGACTTTTTGGTGGAAGGCAAAGAGTGGTGGAAAGCGCGTTGCGTGCTGGGCATGTGTACAATATGGGTACTAGTGCTCATGGCCACCACACAGTACTAGACACTTCGAGCATAGTACACGGTTGGCGGCCGGCCCCATCCATGCCCCCATGACTGAAATACGACAGTGAGTATCATACGTACACACAACATACACCGCACAGGGGTATCGTACACTACAGGACGTCGGACATGAGACGCACACAGTGGCTATACCACAGAACTCTCTGTGGGCTATACACACAATGTACGCAGTTGTCGACAGCTTGCTCTGCTAGCTATAAACGGATCGCGGATCGTAACCTCTGGGATGCGGTCGCGCTAACATTGTGTACAGTACACTTCAGTAGTATATCACAGAACTCTCTCACGAGTTCTGTGAGTAGTATCCGAAAACCGACTTTCTTCTCGGGACCGCAAGGGGGCGTTGTGAATCATGCGCTCGCGAGACCAAATCCTTCAGTTTAAACGAGCCGTTATTTTCCGAGAGTCACTACTGCAGTTCTCATCTAAATTGACGTTCTAGTAATCAAACATGAGTTATAATGCTCCCTAAGCATCATACTGACTAGCAGTTATATCCAGATACTTTGAATCATGGTTTCACTCGGTGAAATGCACCTTAACAGGAACTCCATTTTATCTTTAATGACGCCACGTTGTTTACATTTTTCTCCGACATTAAAAGGACGTTTGATAATACGTGTGCTTTGTATCACTTTATTTGCCTGAGTCAACTAGACAGGAATTCCAGTTTCACTTAAGTCTGGAATTTTTACGTCATGCTTTTCCTACTCTCTGTAATATGAATAGACGTTTGTTTTCAGATACTTTTCTGTATTAATTTCAAAATAAATGATAACAACAACAATTTGATAATAACTTATTTATACTATTCACTGTACATATCGTATCGTAAGCATTTTCTAGACACGATAATAGTCCAAGTATGGGTGTGGAGGCTTCAGAACTAAATGTTTTCACATAATGATTGGCAACTTCGTAGAATTTCATAGGAAAATGCATACGTTTGGGCTGTGCGTGCAAAGTGCACTGGTGCAGTGTGCGTACTGCTGGAAATTTCGACGTTGAGATCGCGGAGTAATAATCATATCATTGCCCTGTTCGGATCACTCCAGAGCAACCTGTATTAACCTTCTGTAATTGCCTGATAAAGTCAATCAAGATATAGTCAGCTTTAAGAAGATTATGTTACCATCAGATATTTCAAAAAAGAATCTGTAATGAGAAGGTCAGACCACAGATTGAATACAAATTCATTCTTTGTAAATACTCTTTCTTTTTATTGCACTATTTTCGTCATTTCGTCCTTCCAAAAGAACTCACTACGGTTCTACTGTCTCAAAAGAGTTTGTGTTGTTGTTGTATACTTCTTCTTTTAGCCTGACAAATTATTTCTTTAAAAGAAAGAAAGAATTTAGATCTAAGAAGCAATGTGTTCTTTTCAAAGTTTGTCATGGGAAAAACATTTCTCTCAGGAGCTATAAAACCACCACTGAATAATGATTATAACTCTTCTTATAAAGTCAGAGACTTTTCGACCAGTGTGTTCATGAATGCCCTGAAGTTTTTGCACACTTTGTCATAACTTATTTGCCATGCTAACTCTTCATCTACTCTGTTTCAAGCAGAACAGAATTAAGTGGGTTTCAAAAACAAACAAACAAAAAAGGCTTGAAAAGAAAAGAGGTTTACAAATTAGACACTCTCAAGCACAAATCTTGTCATGTAAATAATACGCATTAGTGTAAGGCAGATTCCTCGTCCTCGAGAATGTGACATTTGCATGTCGATTCATTTCATCCTTTTTTTTATAATGACATGCATGAAGGAATAACAGTCAGATCTGTTTACATTTATTATTCATACGTAGTGATTAGTTGACTTAATGCATAATGCATACAATTAACGTATATGATTATTATAAGGTTCCAAAATTATTGTATAGTCTTTTCATTTTATAATGTTTTGTTGACCTTATTCTCTGTTACCAAACAAAGTGAAATTTTGTTGAAAAATGAAATGAACCTTGCATATATAATTGAATATAGAGGCATATACTGTATGTGTATATATGTATATGATATGTATGTTTGTATATCAATTCAATTCTTGTTTAATCTCTTAAGGTATTCGTTTGTTTGTTTGTTTTCATTGATGCAACTGATTTGGATGTGAGCAAGGAACCATGGGAATTGAGGATGGGAAGGGGAATACATGATGTTACAAGGGTTCGTGAGATAGGGGGCAGGGGAAGGAAGATTCTGGAGGGGGCCTTCCTTTTCGTTAATGCAGTTTCACCTTGATGTGTTATATATTCATTAATTACCTTGAATCATTCAGTTGATTTCTGTGTAACCATGGTAACGATGAGCATGAAGCGTCTGATTCATATGTTTTATGTCAACATTAAAATTGGAATATAGGGCTCATTTGGTTTTGTATAATTGTATTCTCTAAATTGAATGAAATAAAATAAATATTTGCTTCAAGAAATAATGTGTGTATAAAGTTCAGTTGTCCTGTGGGTTTAATGCCAAGCGATTAGTCAATCGCAATCAAAAAGAAAATGACCTGAATAGCAAGGTATAAGTGGTACATGTGTACCGTACATATTCATACATGTATATAGAACATAATATATCATGCTTCACAGCCCGCCCCCTCCCCCACAAAAAAGGAAAGTGGGCAATGTGTATGTGAAGTGTAGATTATTTAACTCTATCTACACCATCGATACTTTTTTGCACATCTCATTACCAATGGTATTCTGAGACGACGGGGCTGACAGAGTTAATGCAGAGATGACAGGATAAAAATGCGATATCTCATTCTCTCTCTTTTAATCCCTTATCCAAAAGCACTCCATTTCTTTCTCTGCATCCCTTTCCTTCTCTATTTCTTTTTAATCTTCTACTCTGTCTCTGGGAATAAGGCACTATACCATTCTCTTGTATCATTCACCATAAACTGCCGACACTTGGGCGATGTACCAGTTTGCGCACTCAATCACTCGGGTAGGCTTATGCCGTCGTGCAGTCGATGCATTGTAAATCGAGTGTGATTAAGGGACTTCTATACCACGGATTTGCATTATGTATTTCTGAAACGAAGTAATGAGGGAATTTCTGATAGTAAGAGTGGCATTCCACTCACAGAAAGCAGGGACCCGACTCAAGCGTTGCTCATCAAGAATTTGTTTGATTTACGTTTTAATGCAAGGGCTGATTATGGAGGTTGTGTCTTAGTTTGTTGTCGGTGTTTTGTTTTGTTTTTCTTTTTCTTCTTCAATAATTTCTGCTTCGTAGCTGGGCTCCTGTTCTTTTCGATAATTTCTAATCAAACTCGGGGGTCTGGGGCTAGGAGGCAAGATCTTTTTGTCATCTCGCAAAGATTAGGTGACAATCAGAATGAGCAAGGAATATGAATATATGTAGTTCATCTTATTACGATTTCCTTCCATCTCTCTTATTCAACTGAAATAGAGTGGCCTCATAGCATTATGATAATGGCATGCCATGAAAGTTGTACTTAAATGTATACAAACTTAATACGTTTTAACGTCTTTTATGACAGCCCCTTCGACAAGCTTTATTTCAATTTTATTACATGAAAAGTACGCGTTGTGTTATGCCGGTTTTGTTTTTGTTTTGTTTTTGTTTTGTTGTTGTTTGTTTTTGTTTTGGTGTTGTTGTTTTCTAATCAAAACTGTGAGGACGTCAATTGCAATTTTATAAGATATGCATGCAGGGAGAAAAAAAAAAGAAAGTTGCCGCTTTCATTAATATTTCCGCGAGAACACTATAGATGGGTACATAAATGCTCGACAATAGTGGTAGCAACAGAAATAAATGTCGGGTCACCTTTATCTATAAGAAATGGTGTTTTGATGACCCGATCGGGTCACATTTGTGAGTGTGTAAACTGTGTTTCATGTGTGATCACGAAAGGGCAGAGTAGATCAGCGCTTGATAACTGTATGTATATATATATATGTATTCCATATACTAGTAGCTGCTGCGACAAGGGTAGCCAGATAGCGGCATGTCTTCACGGCCACCTGATGGCCATACTCAGTGTATTTTACGGTCAAATTCGGCCCACTGATTTTTTTTTCCTCATAATCGAAGTAGGTGTGCCGCTGTATTAGACATAATGATTTCATGAATAAGTGGTGTCACTTCAAAATCATGTTTATGGCTGAATTCAACATTGCATGTAATCATGTAAGACTAAGTGAAAAAATTTTATCCCGTCGTCATGCCTGTCCGTTTTCTCATAATTGATTTTCCTTGTAATTACTTTGATGTCACATTGAATTATTTCATTTCAACTTTTACTTTAAAATTCTTTAAGTCACAGTAAACGTGAAATTTGAAGCACTTCCTCATACCCATCAATTTTCACATACTTTTCATGGGTTCAATTATCGTATTAGTTTGACGTTTTATTAAATGCTTACTTTATTGATATCCTTTATTTTCGGGCCATAAAATTTCATTGACCGGCAACTACAATATTAAGTTCGAATTTAACCTAAAAAGTTAATTTTGAGCCTTGATTTATATAGACTGTAATATGTAGTAGATATCATACATCATATAGATATGAAGAGTTTGTTTGCAAAAACCGATAAGTCCATGTTTGCCAAATGGAGATATTTGCCATGAAAGGTCAAGAAAAATAAAGAAAATAATAAGAAAATTTTTGCTTCCTTTGGCGATAGCTTCAAAAATGTACCTTTATATGTAGTGACCAATATATCATTTTAAAGGTATTATTTTGTTCTTCATGACAGACATTTGACAGAGAACGTACTTCAAAATCTTCAAAAATGGACTTATCGGTTTTGCGAACAAACTCTTCATATATAGAGTGAAACAGAGAGAAAGACAGACAGAAAGAAAGAAAGGAAGAAAAACGCAAGAGAGAAAAAGAGAGTACTCTCTAATAATTTTAGATTGTAAATCAATCTATGAGATTGTGGTTTGATAGGGACAAATCCAAAATAAAACTTAAAAATAAAATGGACCTCTAAATCTATCAGATTGAGATTTTCCATCTAATTTTGGATTTTTCACTCATCTAAATCTAAGAATAATTAATCGAAGGAATTTAGAGAGTATATAATTTGTCCTACAACCCCCCCCCCCCCCACCACCACCACAACCACCAAATTCCCTCAACTTTTGTAAGTAATCCTCCCCATGGTTTGGTTTTAGGTATCGATCAATCATAACATGAATGAGAGAAGGAAGGTCAGATCCTTCGAGAATATCGAAATACTGTTTCTATTTTCTGATTCTTCTTTTTTCTTCGTCTTTTTCGTGTGTTTTTTTTCTTCTGCTTCTTAAAAAGTCAACAATCGATCAAAACTTGGATGAAAGAAATTTCTCGTTCCTAGAGGGAGAAATTATGAACATCATTACAACTAAAGGACAGGCAAACGACCCCCCCCCCCCCCCGAAGAAAAAGAAACAGACAGAAGGCGAACATCGAATTAGCTTAAGTTGCCTAAAACTTAAAAATGCAACTTAATATGATCAGTTATAAGGTATACGCACACACAAACTCACGCACACACACATACACACCCACACACACATATACATACATACATATAGATAGATAGATAAAGACATATATATACATTATATGCAGAGAGATTTTACTTTTTTTTTCTTTATATGTTACTCGCAGAATGTAATGGTGGTTGCTTGTTTTGGGTTTTTGTTTTGTTTATTTTGCTTTGTTTTCAACTGGCAAATTGACACACTTAATAATTGTAAGCAATAATGAACTCATGGTTTGTTTCTCTTTTTTCTCTTTGATAATTCATAAATGAAATGATCAATAAATACAAAACAAAAGACAGGAAAATGCAAATGATACACAAAGAGAAATAGATATAAAGAAAAAATAAAAGCTTTTGTTTTATAGGATAAGTATCAATCTATATAATCCCATTATACATTCCATTAATCTCTGTGTCGTGTACACTTGCAAATAGCTTTTTAAAAAAAAATGTTAGTTTGTTGTCTACCAGCGTTAAAAAAAAAAAATGTTTCCCCAGCGTATATCAAGAATGCGAGATAATGTGGAAGCTACACTATTTTCGTTTTCTTGTCGTATTTCATACTTTGTCGAAGTACTTTGTCGAAGTGGAGACACGAATTTAATTTTGCTCGATTGAAAGAGGGGACAAGACATATCAACATGGTCTGAATATGCCAAAATACTGACTCCAAGATTGGCTCTGTCGGAGGTAAAGTTTAAGGGTGGAGTCTGGAGATTTCCGTGCAGGCTTTCATTATATATACCTTCAACTCAATCCAAAGAAATAAACACATCAAGAATTGTCTCCATGATTGCTATAGGGCTCGGCAAATAGAACGTGCCAAACGGATTGTCTTAAATGAATAGTGATGTCAGCTTCATTACAGCAAACAAACGCATTTTAGTGTTAGGGGGAGCAGCGAATTGCCTGAAGGTCAGACCATTTTGTTTGAATTTTGCCATTACCGATTCTTTATTCGAAGTAATCTCTTGCTTGCGCTATCTATTGAGATTGATAAGTGGTGTCTCTCTTGTCTACATACATGAAACCATGTATATATGATGAGTTTCATCGGCAAGATGGGGCTGAGCGCCATTTTTAGCAATTCTAAAGTATTTTAAGTCCACCATCATAAAGTCAACATTTATTGTACTCTCACGTATTTTTCCCTTATAATACAAAGTTGTATTGATCTTGTGTAAATACGTGTATTTAAATGCCTTGCTGTAATTATTGTATTTTTGTCTGTTAGAAATGAAATAAATAAATCGAAATGAAATAGAGGAAAATAAAACCTTTCCAGTAATACCTCCCTTGTAAAATGATAACGAATATTCTTGAAGTTATAATTGAAAATATTCAGTATTTTCTTATTATTCTCTTAGTTTTTTATGTTATATAGCAAATATCTCAACTTAACAAGAATATGAATTAGCTCGTTTTGCGATAAAACTCTTTATGTATATTGATATACACATATATATACACACATATATATGTATATATATATATATATATATATATATATATATATATATATATGTTGCTAAGGTCTACGACCTGTCCTGCTGCAGCTAGTTTACAGTCCAGTTCAACGTCTTATTAAAAGTAATTGACCACACAGCCCAATATAAACTGCGAGATAACGAAGTTTCTGACACCCCCTTGTAAATTCTGTGTTTGTCTTTTTGTCTTATTGTTGTAGCTTAGCCTTTTTGTGTTTAACATTGCACTAGTCTATTCATTCTATGTAGGGCAGCTAGCCCACTGCCTGATTGTACAAGGATTAGCACCCTTATAAGGCCAAGGTAGATGCCTCGGTGAAGGAGACTGTGTTTTGACTTCTTGGAGATAGGAGTCTGAGTTTGGCCGTCTTGAAGAAAAGATCTGAATAAATGTTGTTGCAGCATCTTATGTAACCCGATGTGTGAGTGACTATATTATTCCTGTCTCCATATTCTAAGAACTCAACAATATGTGTGTGTGTGTGTGTGTGTGTGTGTGTGTGTGTGTGTGTTCATGCAGATATACTAGAGAGAGAAAGACAGATCATAACATGGGAAAAGTTAATATACAGTAACTGCAATGTATTATCGCGATGGCAGATCTGATAAGAATCACATGCATCGACTGAAGATGTATGGCTCTGAAACAATTGTATTAATCTGGGTTAAATACAGTGTAGATGATTTGTTGTATTTTTTAATGGGACGGCCCGGGGATAATCTGCGGCATGTTTTTCGTTGCTGTTGTTGTTTTTTCAAGACATAAGCCATGGGTTTTTCTTGCTCTATTTTTGTGCGTTGTTTGTTTACCATTCGGGGTTTATTGATGACTTGTCGCAATGATGTATGCAATCCCCATGCATCCTGACAAACCAACGGTTTAAGCCCCCCTTCATTGTTCAATATTCATTAAGGAAGGGTTCCATTTACCTGTTCCGCCATAGCTGCTACATCGCCCGGTCGGCTATGAGCACAGCTGAGCTAAGAGAACGTACGGTAGATCGCTACGAAGGTATACGGGTTTGGGGGTTTTGGGTGTTTGTTTGTTCGTTTTTTGTTTTGGTTTTTGGTGTTTTTTTTTTTTTTTGGGAGGGGGAGGGGGGTTGGTTGGTTGTTGTTTTTTTTTCTTTGATTTTATTTTTGAATAGCACAAATGGCAGCCATCAGTCACTTGTGATTTTGAAAGATATAATCTAAGAAGAAACGAGGGGAAAAATGTATGATTTCATAACAATTTGGCGTACGTTCTCTTAGCACAGCCTCTTGCTATAAGATATGACCACACCCCAAGTCGAGCATTCATGTTCAATTTCTACATTTTGTTTTCACATAGAGTAGAGGACTTTTCTCCCTGAAGTGCTATACGGTGACCAAGAGGAGGTCTTGGTCTTCATGGAAAACGCCAGACTAAAATACAAAAGAGAAATATTACATACCTTTATCATTTTAATACATTAAGAAGGCAATGATATCAACACACTGTGGCATCAAAGAAACGTCCCGACGAAAAGTTGCTGTACCCAAAGTTGCTTTATAATTCCATACAAAACTGGGTGAAGTATATCCGATATCACATTTCGTACATTTTGCTAATAAATTATATTGCAACTCCAGTCCTTCACGGAATATATTTTTGAGCGTCCATTTTTCGTGGTAACAGAGGTGGATCAGTTTGAAAAGAAGATTTTGGGGCAAAAAAAAAACCCTCCAAATATCACCCTTCCACATGTCTACCTTCATTTCAAATGCACCGTTACATCTCTTATTTATCAATTATAATATAACTGGCCCTGTCGCTGTTTATAAACTACGAAGAAAATGGAAAACTTTGCTCATTGTATCTTCATGCAGTTTCCACGGATTTCAAGGAGTCGTTGTAACCCTTAATGGTGTTTATGACCTCGTTGTTTCTTCGACTTCGACAGCCGAGCATTTGTTTACCGGAGTGGGGGTATATTGCTTTGGCCTATTAAGTGTACATTTGCAGCAGATGACAGCGACTAACACGATTAATCAGTTCGACCTAAAGAGGAGTTTGCCGTTTTTGCCCGCAACTTCCGCCTGTAAACATGGAGAGGAAGATAAATTAAACGAAGTCAATCGTTGCTAGGCGACGCTACAGATCTTCGGGCAGGATGGCATATTGATATACTGAAATTCAAAAGCGACACTTGAATCAAATTCTGCCCTTATACAATTAAGACTGGTGCTATCGCCTGGGAAATCAGTGATGTCCATACGTAGAAATGCATATTCACTCATTCACAAAAATGATGAAATACTATACTTGCCACCCAGTCCTGCAATGACAATTAAGGTGTTAACTCTTTATTCGTATTTTATCAACTATCATCTATTGAAGGTAGGGTCTAATTGTGATCCATTAATACATAAATTGATAGCCTTACATCATATTTTACCACTAGACACATTTATCAAGTACGTGTACTAAAAGTATTGCATAACAAAATTAAAATATTGCGCGATGTCTTTAAGTGCTGAAATGCAAAAGGGAGAATGTATGTTGGTACCTCCCAGTTTGTTTGTCTGTTTGTATGCCTTCACTGTAAAAACATCGGTGTTAGATTTAACACCACGGGTGTTAAATCTAACACCGATCAAACTTCAATAAAGGACCACACCCACAGGTGTTAAAAATGCACTGTAATGGTGTTGAAAAGTGTTCACCTGACACTTCGTGGTGTTAATTTGACACTGTACCTGGTGTTATTTTGACACTGTACTGGTGTTAATTCAAAAATGACACCACATGGTGTTGATTTGATATTTTTGCTGGTGTTAATATCAATGGTTTAACACCCGTCCAGCTTCAATAAGGGACCACACCAGCTGGTGTTACTTTGGTGTAAATTTATTTTCACATCTTTTCAAAAATCTAGTATTTTAATGTAAAATTCTTGATCGTCTTGTTTAAATTAAAAATCAACAAGAAGTGCAGTTACTAAGAAACTCTTCAAAAAACAGTTAGAAATTTGGAAATGACACCCGTAGGTGTTAATTTAACACCATAAATGAGCACCGAAAATTTAACACCAGCTCGGTGTTCACTATTTAACACCGGACTTTTTGCAGTGAAATTCTCTATATTTTCGACAGCAATCACCTTGATTCCATTAAACATTTTTATCACTCGTGTAGACATCTGTACACACGTATTTGTAAGATCGCGACTGCTGATCTATAATTTAACAATTAAATATGGCTTGAAAAATGAACCACCGTTTCACTTGATTTAAACATTTTAAAGGGAAATTATTTCTATTTCGCCGAATGCGACTTGTTACAGAATTCACACTCAAGAAACGTATCGGATTAAAGGGTGTGTACAGTTCTGCATGGTTGAGGTGAGGATTTAGCTTTTCACGTTTTGCGAGATATTCAAAAATCACACTATGAGATGTCAAAGAGCATGCAATTCTAAAGGGTATCAAAAGTTTATTTGATGAAAATCGGTTTGGAAATGGCTGAGATATTCAAAAACAAGGTGAAACAAAGAGATCCTAATAAAAGGCGCGGCCTGTCGCCTTTTATCATTATTATCACTTTTTTTTGGATATCTCAGCCATTTGAAAACCAATTTTCATCAAATAAACGTTGAATCCTTCTTCAAATTACATGCTCTTTCATATTTCATACGGAGTTTTCTCATTATCTCACGTAGGAATGTTCAAAACATGAATCCCCACCTCAACCAGTACTGTACAGTCCCTTTAAATCTTATCAAATGTCCCTCACCTTTTCAAGATAACATCTCGACAGGAAAATATGAGCTCTTCGCTAGAGTATCTCGCAGGGTTTACGATAATCGAGGATTTCAAGACGCTAAAGTTGTTCCATGGCCGAAGGCCAACAAGAGATGGCGATATTTCAACCCTTGGCATTCCAAATGTAAACTTGTGCAGAATCGTGCGTCTGTGTCTCTATCTGTTGAACTTTGTTGTTGTTGTTGTTGTTGTTGTTGTTGATGTCGGCACGGGGTACAATAATGAATTTTTCTCTGACCAGTCTGGAAAATGATCTGAAGTATTTGTCAGGATGTTGTCGATGCCGCAATTAAGGTCACAAGGTAGGCACAAATTTTATACGGGCGGTGAATTTTTCCACGTACCGCGTGTGGGAGAAGTAAGCCAATTTTTCCCTCAGGGTCAGGAGCGTTGCAGCGAGCGTTGGCTGATATCTGAATGTTAAAGCAATGCGGAGGTGTGGCACCAGACTCTATGTAGACAATCTATAGTGAAAAGCACAGAAGGAGGAAAATTCCATGATTATCACCAGATCAACGTTTTGATTAAAAGTTTATGCAATTCTGCTTTTCTTACGTATCAAGGATTAAGTGATATTCATTTCATCAATGAAGCATGGTGTTAACCCCTTTTAAAAGTCTAGAGTATACAATAGTGCAGCAACAAAGTGTCGAAAAATACGCGATTTCTTTTAATCCGTAGATTGTGACTGTCCATCACGATTTCCACCCCACCCACGCCCCCGCCCCCGCCCCCTTCCATTCCGAGAAAAGAGACACGTTAACATGGAGTTTTAATGCATAAAGAATAAACTAGCATATTGTTAGGTTTAACATTCTTTAATGTTAGAACATAGCATTTCAGAAAACCATGCTGTCACTTTCGAAATATCCATGGAAATATCACAAGCACAATGCTAGATAGCAATTCCAAATTGAATCCATAGTGACAATGCTATTGCCGCTCACTGACAGGCCTTAGTATGGTTAATGCGATGACCCACAGTTTTGTTTCTATGAAGCACTTTGAACCAAACTCAACCGCATTCTCTGTTGCTGTTTTAAATATTTCCTAGATTTATTTCTACACACTATTTGGGATACTGCCTGGCATTACGATTATGCAACACTGGTTTGCTTGCTTGCGGTATCAATTTTTTTTTTTCAACTGGAAATATCTAGCCATGAGATGAAAACAGTCCACTATGTATCGAATCTACGGAGAAGGCATATCTCGTATGCGAAAGGTTAAACAGTTTCTCTAACAGACAGAAATAAAATACCATCAATCAGTCGACGAGATTTACTGCCGAAAGGTCATCGTGTATTTGGCACTCGAAGAAAAGCTTCCAGGTTCTTGAGGTTCACATATTGTCCAACATGCAAAATACCTAAGCTAAAAGCTAAAGGAAAATGCACCGTCTTCTTCGGTATACTTAATAGATTTACTAACACAAGACTTCTTTCCAATCCCACGCTCTACTGGGATTTAGGATCGGAACGTAATTCATCGTTTAGATCAAATTTAGACAGGATTGAAAGAAAGCAAAAAACATCAGCTTACAGAGATTATTTCGGGGCTGTCGAATATACCCTCTTTTTTTTTGCAAGGCAAAATCATTTATTAAACGCAGTAGAGCAGAATACGTTTTGTTTACCTGCCTCCTTATCTTGTCAACGTAGATCTGTGATTATTCCAGTAGTCAATTTCTTTGGCGGAGAGAGGTCCTTGAAAAAGGTTTTCTGGTTCTGCTGCCTAATCAGAAGAGTGAAACGAATTCAAGATTCCATCCCACGCAAGACTGTGGGTCTTATACACATTGTATGTAAAAACATTGGTTAAGAAGATGCAAAAACGGAGGGGGTGGGGGTAAAGGTTACCATAATCTACTTGATGACATTGTCCTTGTAATCCGTTCGTCGTTTTATGTCTTTAAAAGCAAATTCATACTAATCCTTCCGTTTTCTCAACCTCAGATGACGCAGCACATATTTTTGCTCTCTCCAGTATTGAAAAACTCTAGTATTGAAATAAAGCAACTGTTCCAATTTGCTGACAGCGAAATGAAGATCACAATTAAGAAAAATCGCCCTTATTCCATTCTTTACTTTGTGTCTTCAAAGGGAAAAACCATACTAATCCTTTCGTTTTCTCAACCTCAGATAGCGCAACACATATTTTACACACTCTCTCTCTCCCTCTCTCTCTCGCTCTCTCTCTCTCTCGTCTTGAAAGAAAGAAACCGTTTCGATTTGCTGACAGTGACACGACGATTAGAATAAAATAACAACAGCAACAGCAAGCAAGTGCAACAATGTGAGAGGATTCACTCCACAACATGTATTTCTATTGACAAGAGGTTTCCTGAAACACGCTTTCCAAAACTAGTACAGCGTGATATATCACTTCTCACATACCCTCTCAGAATATATTGTTTTGAGGTGACATACGCAACCACTCGAACAATGCTTCCACTAGCAACTCTACTATCATTTCATACCACGCCGAGGGCAATTCAATCTAATTTCTATTCATTTTTTTTTCTTTTTTTTTCAAGAAAACATGAGTAATAATAATAACAATAATAATATAATGTTCATATATAGCGCGATTCAACACAAAATAGGTTCTCAAAGCGCTTTACATATATACATACATAATGAAGCATAGTTACAACTCAAAATTGGCAAACCACATATCATAACGGTATAATTCTACTATACTGCTGCAAAAGTTACTGAACATTGTACGCTAAACGAAATAAGTGAGTTTTCAATTGCTTTTTGAACAGTTCAGAGTTTTCTTGGGATCGGAGTAGCTGAGGAAGGGAGTTCCAGAGGACTGGACCTGCATAAGTAAAAGTCCTATCACCGTAATCTCTTGGTCCTTCTTGTGTTGACTTGAAGCAAGTGCTGAGAGGCAGATCGGAGATTTCTTATAGGGACGTTGAGTATATCAGGAAACAGAATAAATCAGGAATTATATCATAGGCATACATACATTAGACTGTCCGAAAGATAAATTATAACTAACAAATAGAGATATAAGATACTAAGTTATGTTTAGAGAAAAAGAAAACAACTGAGAGGTCCACTAGAAAGCATGCTTGTATAATGTGAACCACTCAAAAAGTTCTTTAAAAATACTTACTGCAATTGCGAATAGTTAACACATAAATGATTTAATATGCACCACTTCAATTTGTTTCAATGAGATGAATGAATGAAGCAGGAATTTTTTTTTTACCATTGTACGAGTTGTGACTCTCTCCCAACGTGGGACCTTCATTAATGTTCTATCCAAGGGACAGATTGCTCCTGAAAACATACAGCACGAAACCAAAGAAATACAACAGTGTACAAAGGTTTCGATTTGCGGCTTAATGAGCTAAATCTCCACAGACAAGTATTCAACTAGACCTTTGTCCTAATAAACAAACTTTCATTTTCAGATGTATGCCACTCGTTCACGAAGTAATTACGGTATCTTTTTACTCGATTGACTGTACGATCTCACTCTATTAGGTTCACAGGTTTAAATGAAGTGAATTCAGTAAGTACGTACTGCTTTGAAATGCAGCACAACTCTTTCTTACTGAAGCGCTCTTTTTTTTTTTAAACAGTTAGGCATGACTGAGTAGTCCAATGTTCTTTTTATCTATCCTGTCTTCTATCCTGATATGTATACTGCATGTGTGTGTATGTGTTGTGTGTGTGAGTGTATTATATGTATGTAATTATTTGTAATTTATTTTGCCATTGTAAAGTTTATATAATTTTCTTGTATAGTCATCCTAACACAAGCACAAGATGCTTTCAAGGCTGCCTGGCTCTCATTATATGTTTTTGTATTTCATTTTGCCGAATAAGTGGCCTAAATTGGCCTCAATCAATCACTCAAATTATATCAGATTGTAATTTGTTTGTTTTTCTCGACAATGAAGTGCAATTCGCAGTGGAGCACTTCTAACACAGCAAACTCTTTCAACCATATCAACTTGTGCTACGTGTCTCGGAAAAAAAGCCACAGTAAATTATCATAATATTTTTCACGTATTAATGTTACTGATGACAGTATCATTCTTATAATAACCATTACTATGTTGCTATTTTTTCCTGTTTGACTCTAATGATATAATTTATTCGCCCGATGATTAAATATTTTTTTTTTAAAAAGCAATTCAGAGAGAATCTTACAAACTTGGCATACATGATGCATGTTTGCATGTGTGTGTGGGTTGGTATATCATTATAGTTTCAAAGTTTGGAAAAAAAAAGAAAAAAACAACTTGTCAGTTTGTAGTAGAATGAATGATTCAATAAGTAATTAACTCAGTGGATATAATTTAAGCCTGTTTTATCCTTATCAATATGGATGATATTTTTTCAAAATAAGATATTTCGTAAAAGATACTTTGAAAGAATTAAGGGAGGTACATGACTTCAAATAATAGGGTAAGGCGTTCCAAACATCTGGTCCTTGATACCTGAGTGATCTTTGAGTCGTAATCAGTTTGGGATTATTAAGATGATTATCTGGTAATGACGAGTAGGATAAGTGTGTACATTAAGTATTGTGCATACAATGAAATAAAGATGGGAGTTGATTGGATTTATATTTGTACATAACCTGTCTGAAGAGAATAAATATCTATCTATTCTTTTTACGGAATCATTGAACAGAATTGTGTAAACAGAGCAACTCTGTATAAAACAAAAGTTTTGAGGTGCAAGTGGAAATCGACTGGAAGCTCTTTCCAAATTTGGGAGCCAAATGGGAGCTTTGATGGGTCAAATGGGAGAGTGCCTACGATACATGGAGTGAAGTGGAAACGACAATTTTTTGAACGGTGACTGTTACGGCCTCTTGACACAAGATGGCAGCATACCGGTTCACACGCTCTCAAAGATTTAGTGCGTTACATCAGCTGCACACACGCAGTTGTTTTCCTAATCTCAGGCGTTTCATGAACCGTGTTTCGCTGATGGCCGGTTATAGATTTCCACCTCATCCTTTGGCCATATCTTTATTACCAGTCTCACAATATGCATAACAGTGTCACTGTCAAGTTCATGCTCTCTTAAAGGGATCGTATAGTTTCGGTTGAGACCAAACTTTAGGTTTCTAACACTTTTTGGTGATACAGCTGTATAATGAAAAACCTCATGTGAAAGAGCATGTAATTCAAAAAGTGGTTCAACGTTTATTTGATGCAAATTGATTTTGAAATGGCTGAGACATCCAAAACAGATCGATCCTAATGATAGGTGGGACCTGCCTTTTATTGCGGTCGCTTTGTTTTACTTTGTTTTAGGATGTCTCAGACATTCCAAAACCGATTTTCATCAAACAAACGTTGAATTCATCTGAGAATGGTATGATCTGTATTATTTCATGAGTGATTTCTTGGTATCTCGCAAAAAGTTAGTTTCTCCGCAACACATGGCAATAATGAATTGCTGATAGTCTTATGTCAAAATGGCGTCTTCATTGTAATATTGATTTCCAAGGGGACCATTGTCATTACATGTAGGTCCTATCATCATTTTAGCAACACCGCGTCCCTACCATTGATTGTGTACACGAATCGCAAATAAGGGAGTTAATCATTATTTTTGCTAAAGGATCTTAGGAATTGTTTTCTAAGATAAACAGTATAACTTCAACAATAAATAAAACACTGAAAAAAATAGATACTGGTAATCACATTGAATGCAATCTCAAGTCTTGGGAAAAAAACGAATACATGCAGTTTCGTTATCGATTGATCTCTATTTAATCATTAAGAAAAAACAAACAATGTTACACTGCAAAAAGTCCGGTGTTAAATAGTGAACACCGAGCTGGTGTTAAATTTTCGGTGCTCATTTATGGTGTTAAATTAACACCCCCGGGTGTCATTTCCAAATTTTAAACTGTTTTTTGAAGAGTTTCTTAGTAACTGCACTTCTTGTTGATTTTTAATTTAAACAAGACGATCAAGAATTTTATATTAAAATACTAGATTTTTGAAAAAATGTGAAAATAAATTTACACCAAAGTAACACCAGCAGGTGTGGTCCCTTATTGAAGCTGGTGTCAGCTCTTGGCCCTGAGTAGTCTGGCTGACGATAGATTAAGTCCTGTTACAGTGGTATAATGGTATAGATTATGAACTCCGAAGAAAGGCGGCGTTGCACCAATATAGTCCGTGAAATAAATTGTTTATCATTGACGAAGCTCGGTGCTTTCCGGCTCGTCAAAATGAAATAAAAATCAAGTGATACAAAAAATGAACAATTCAAAGGGTTACATAAACGAACAGTATTGCTGCAAAAATTACTATCCTACCAAATCACATTGTGGCAGACATACACACAATCACGGGATTTAAATAATTAAATAGCACCTGGAAAAGGGGGGGGGTGTGCGGATCGAGCTACCGAGTCCTTCAGTTCGCTCGCGTGAAGTTCACAAAGTTGGAGTGTCCAAGGGTCTTACACGCGGGAGAGCGGACGACGGGCAGGTGCGTCACACTGGAGGACGAAGACGGTGAGTAGGTCCGAAGGCGGGGCTCCGAGACGAACGACGCCGACAGATGCCGAATGTCGACGAGTGTTTGGCGAGTGGCGTGATGCCGAGTGCCGGGGATGCTGCGTGCTGAATAGCAGCTCGGGATCGATGAGTGCAGGATGTCGCGTTATATAGCGATGCGGGCTAGACGTTTGTCGTGAGCTTTGTCGTGAGCTCAGCTCATAAGCCCAGCTCATCCCTGAAATAATTAAAATATCGGGTTAAGCAAATAAGGGGTAATTCTATCATTCATACCTTCAAACTTCCCTCTGCCATGTGTCTGCCACTTGTCTGCCACATTCTTTTTAACAACAAAAGGTTTATGCCTGTATATATATATATATATATATATCTATATAATCAATTCAATTACATACTTAGCTATTACGACGGATCACCATCTCAATCGTACATATTATGACTTCTATATACTGCAACTTCAGAACCAAATTATTACTCTGTTAAATTAATAATTTCCTCACATTCACACCGCTCTTACTTTAATTATTCTTGCTCAGAACTGATACATATATACTCCTCAAAATTATTACGTACAATTATCATGCTTCTCAAAACATCAGAGTAATTACGTGTAAACCAAATCAATGGTGGTAGCTCACCATAATATGCATTCCTTTTGCCTCGCTATAACTTGAAACAAAACCTTATCAGTAATTGGGATGCAATAAGCAACGCACATCTTTCTCCTATTACAACAGTTATCTTCTTTACATTATAAATATCTTCCTTCTTGGAATTCAGTTTCTATACCAAATATATATGAAAATTAATTACACTTCTGCCTTCTGGATAGTACAATTCTTCAGACTTTCCAGAAGCAAAAAATTACTTTTACTCAAATAATGCAGGCAATTAACATTTTCCTCCACTTTGAGTAGGAGATACAAAAATACTTAACAAAATGCAATTAATATAACTACTTACAGTTCATGAAAGGGGTGAGTCGAGCTGGGGGAAGTTGGGGGCTTCTCCTGGCCTGTGCTGCCAAAAGTTGCGCTGAAATGGGCTCCTCCTGGCCTGTGCTGCCAGAAGTCACGCTGCCTGCAAATCTGTGGTTTTGCCAGCCATGCTAAAACCACCTTGCGAATTAGGGCGTCCCTCAGCCTCAGTGCCTTCCCAATTCCATATAGCTACCCACACATAGGAGCCTGGGTTGCAGCTCCTCAGCTCTTCATCCTTCTGCAAGGAGCTCTTGGTATCTTCTGTCTACTCTCTCACACTCTCTCTCATAACTGGGCACTCTCAACCTCACTTGCATACACAAACACAAAAGATTTTGCATCCTACCCAATTAAACCCACCTGTCTGAACTATGCTAAAACCCTGGGCTATGTGTTATTGACCCGCTAGTCAGACTGGTACCTTATCCTATTCCTTATGATAGTCCCTATCTAATGTGTTCAAAATAAAGCTAAGATGTGAGCAGGCATGATCCTAATACAAATGAGAGGAGGAGGGGGGGGGGGGTAAACTGGTCGCATTGTGACAGCTGGACGGGTGTTAAACCATTGATATTAACACCAACAAATATCAAATCAACACCATGTGGTGTCATTTTTGAACTAACACCAGTACAGTGTCAAAATAACACCAGGTGCAGTGTCAAATTAACACCACGAAGTGTCAGGTGAACACTTTTCAACACCATCACAGTGCATTTTTAACACCTGTGGGTGTGGTCCTTTATTGAAGTTTGATCGGTGTTAGATTTAACACCCGTGGTGTTAAATCTAACACCCATGTTTTTACAGTGTACCTAGCTGCTCGGCTATAAACGTTCAGAAGACCTAATTTATATGCAGTTGTTTTGGGGGGGGTTTTTAAGTTGAAATAATTTCGATATCTAACAAAAACAAATACCGATAAAAAACAACGTTTTACCCCAGATGCAAAAGTTAGATTGGCAATCTGTTCATGTTGGTATTAAAACGCAGGATATTGGAAAAGGACAACTCATAAACCATTTTGATATTATTGATAAAATGGATGATATTTGTATTTTCGAAGGAAAAGAGCAGGCCCCCATTGATAAGAGAAATTAGAGAAAGAATGTTAGAAAGTCGAGGAGAAGAAAGGAAATTAGCAATGAAACGAGGTACGCTGGCCTTGCACAGCAGGAAATGGAATCAATTAATGACACGGTGATTCTTACTCCACATCTATTGCTACCTTTTTGTGCTTTTTGATGTTGATTGTTTGGTGAACAGGTTCGGTGTTTGTGGGCGTGTGTGTGTGTGTGTGTGTGTGTGTGTGTGTGTGCAATTATGTGTGTGTATCTGTGCTGGAGTGAGGTATACCTGGAGTATGCCTATTTAGAGGGGGAAGTGTTGATGAGGTTATACGGGTGAGCGATGAAGGGGTAATGTTTATATATAGGTATGGATTATGTACAGACATTGATTATGTAGATTTGTAAAGTTTTTGTATATGTATGTGTGTACATAGGTATGTAGGCTTTTTGTTGACCCCTGATACATACATGTAGGTATGCAGACCTTTTGTTTGACCCCTTAACAATATTGATTTCATTATCTAATAATCACTGCTGTGACGAGTATACGGACGCAGTCAATGGGTATATTTTGTAATGTGTATTGTACATACATATTGGTTTTGCTGACCCATTAGGCATTATCAAAAATTGATTTTATAATTATTGCGGGGATGACTCTATTTGTGAAGCAGTTACTGTGTATTGTATAGTAGAATAATCAGAAATTGACACAATGACAGTCCTAAGAATTATTTTGTAATATTTTGATATATGTTTGAAATGTCACGCAGCAAGCAACACAACTAAATATAGAATTGTAATCAACGATGGATGATGGAATCGAAATAAAATATTGTTTGAAACAAAAAAAAAAAGAATAGGGAACTGCGCCAGCCAGGGAGGTTAGTATTTCACAGATTATGTCATCATGCTTAAAGCATAAAGCACAATGAACATGATCTTTTATTCAAAGAATAATTCCTTGGGAAGATTAAAAACGCATTATAAAATGTATAATAAATATTATCACAAAACTCTTACTCACTTTTTGACTAAAGTGAGAAATGACAAATGGGAATAATAAAATATTGCTGTTGTTGTTGTTTGTGTTCTTGTTCTTGTACTTTTTAAGCCACTACTCGTACAACTTGACAATAGTTATGACTGGATCTTTACAGGGGATAAATGCAAATTACATATTTCACGCCTCTTTATTCGTTCTTTTTGCAGCAGGTTGAAAGTAGATCCTTTGAAAATAAGCGATTTCCCTGCTGATGGACGGGGGACTACGAGTAAGTGGCTCCGATTTAAAGCGAACGAGCCTGGATTTTGTTTACACACACACACACACACACACACACACACACACACAAATCAGCTGTAGCTGAACACCTTCTCTATTCGTGATGGATCAGTTGGGGCGTACTGCCGGTCGAAATATTGCCGCTTACATCAAGTGATGATAAATTACAGCATCATGAAGCTTGAGTCAGCAAGGATCAACGCTGTGACTCATGACAACACGGCAGAATGTCTGTTCGTTTTACGGCACAAATCCGCTTTTAGGCTATGGTGATGAACTTCTTCATTGTATACACCGAATGCCCTCAAAGTCCACTGCGACGTACTTTGCGAGATATTCTTGCCTTTAATACATGCAATGATTATGCACGACCCAGAAGACAGGGAGCCAACTTGGCTAGTAGTAAAGTAGTAAACCCCGTCATGCCTGTGTACAGATAATCGTGTTGGAATCACTCTTTGGGTAGACTGGCCAGAACAAGGACTTTCCTGGCACTCATGATGGACTTAAAGGGATGGTACAGTATTGGTGGAGATGAGAATTGGGCTTTTAACTTTTTGCGAGATACCAAGAAAATGCTTATGATATAGTACAGAGCATACCATTTAAAGAGGAATTCAAAGTTTATTTGATGAAAATCGGGTTTGGAATGACTGGAACATCCAAAAACAAAGTAAAACAAAGCTATCGTAATAAAGTGTGGGTCCCGCACTTTAATAGAATCGCTCTTTTTTGGATATCTCAGCCATTTCAAAACCAATTTTCATCAAATAAACGTTGAATTCCTCATAGAATTACATGCTCTTTCATATTTCATAAGAGGTTTCTCATTATCTCACCAAAGAATGTTAGAAATCTGAAATTAGTTCTCAACCGAAACTATACGATCCCTTTAACACTGGAGCTTCTGTTACAGGGATCGTATAGTTCTGGTTGAGACCTAACCTCAAGTTTCTAGCATTTTGGGGAGAGATGAGAAACCTCTTATGAAATATGAAAGAGCATGTAAATCCAAGAGGAAGTGAACGTTTATTTGATGAAAATTGGTCTTGAAATGGATGAGAATGAGATACCCACCTTTCATTACGATCACTTTGTTTTACTTTGTTTTTGGATGTCTCAGCCATTCCAAACCGGATTTTCATCAAATAAACTTCGAATTCCTCTGAGAATGGTATGCTCTGTACTATTTTGCAAGTGGTTTCTTGATAACTTGTAAAAAGTTAAAAGCATAATCCTCACCTCTACCAATAATACCATCCCTTTAAGTAGCTCCATGGGCTAATCGTTACGCGTTCTGCTTGCCAAGTTCGACACAATATGTGTGGGTGCATGATTGTACGTATCCTATGGGACTAGCCACCCAGTTATTCGCAAGGTGCGAAAAATTACATAGCTGTTTACACGGCCCCAAGCTAATCCAGTGGCGGGAAGCCGCGGTATGTCACCATGAACTATGTTCGCCACTTCGACCTTTTTTTAGCCCCCCCCCCCCCCCCCCCCCCCAGACTGTCAAGGGAATAACATTACGCAAACGACAGTGCGTAAAGTTTAACTGCCATACACAGCCTGCTTTTTTTCCCGCTGTCTACACTAATCATCACAAACAATCCACTCCACACAACTGTTTTTTTTTCTCCTCTCTCTACTCCATTCGAACTTGATTGAGGCCTGAAAAGGTAGGCTATAGTATCTCGTTCATTCAGGCATGATTGTGTTTCGTATCCCGTCGAATTAATTGATCAAAGAACTTAACAGAATTACGTCAAATTCACGTTAATGCAATGCAAATTATTCGTAGATAAAAGGAAACGAGCTTTTAATACGCAGCTAAAAGAAAAAAAAAATGCATTTAATGCACGCGAAAGAGTAACCAACGTTTTTGTCCTCTGCATATACCGGCATTGGTCAGACCAAGGGTCATCATAATGTGTGATACATACCTTCTTGGTCAGACGAACTGATGCATTTCTCGGACGTTATAGCGCCCTCTATCGCATCGCATCCGCAAACAAATGAATAAACAAGCAAAAAAAAAAAAAAAACATCTCAAAAGAAAATGTCGAGAACGCGTCCTGCGGCGCTACATGAGTCTGAGATCAGGGAGGTGGTCACCTCCCTGCTGATCTGATCTCAAATGGTCGTTTCCTACGGTAGAAGGATCGCAACAAAACAGAAAGCTTGCATCTCCCCGGCCATGAGACCCAGGGTCTGACCCCCAAATTTGTACTTGGAGAGGAGCAAAAGAGTTCATCTCCAAGTACAAAATTGATTGGATAGAAAACGGTCAAGATTATTATTATTGTTATTATTATTATTATTATTATTATTATTATTATTATTATTATTATCATTATCATTGTTATTATCATTATCATTAATCTGCCTCGTTCACTCCTGAATATTCTTGCATATGAAAGTGTGTGTGTGTGTGTGTGTGTGTGTCGCAAAGGGAAGAGCCCAGTGTCCTATTTACATGGGGTGCAAGTAAAGAAAAAGAAAGTAAATAATAAAACAATAGTGATAAAAATAGTAATATAGTAATAATAACAATGATAACAATTATTATGATTATAATAATAATAATGATAATAATCATAATAATAACAATGATAATAACTATAATAACAATCATCATAATCATCATCATTATTATCATCTTTCAGTCTAATTCTAGGTTTGGGCATGGAGCTACTTCATTTTTTGTCAGTATTGGACACAGTCACCCTTACGTCTCTTTGATGTATAGACCCAGTATCGAAGTACGTAAAAACAACGATTAAGAAGTAAACCATACAAGATAAGTATATGTATCCATTTTCTCCTTTTTATATGTCCGCTTTTTATATGTCGACTCTTCTGCAATCGAACCGGTATATGTGCCCAATTCTTTGCAATATCAATCCAGGGTGCGTCTTATCATTGCTCTGACATCATGGAATCCAGTGTGTTTGTGTCCACGATGGCGGGTGTTGTAGTTTCGTGTTTTGTTTTGTTTGTTTTTTTTCCTTTTTTTCTCTCTATCTTTCCTTCCTTATTTGATTTCATGTCAGTTCACAAGGGTTTCTTTGATTTTGTTGCATATATCTGTTTGTAGTTTCATTACGTCATTATTCGTTCTCTTATGTATTTCTGAGGGTCCCATGCCTTACAAGTTTTGCTTTTTAGTGGGACCCTCCATTTCCATTCCCATCCTGTGTATTATGCATATGTATATACCTTTTAAAAATGAATTTATGTTGTTACTCGTGATCACATTTATTTTGTTAATTTACGGGGTTTTTATAATTATTACAAATATTATTGTGTTCAATTAATGCATTGTATATAATTTTCCCTGTTTATTTAATGAAAGTGAAAAATAGACGTTGATTATAAAATTATATGGCAAGAAGTAGAATCCCAACTCACGAAAACAAACTAAAATTAGTCCTCATCTTAGAAGACTATCACCAAGAGCACACACAAAAAAGGAGCACTAAACAAAGCACGTGATCGATTATGATGGGTTGAAAAGTACCTTAACCTTAAAAAGGCGGGCTGTTTTGGAGGCTAAAAGAAAAACAAACAAACAAACAAATAACCGGTGATGGCATAAAGCCTGCCCCCCCCCCACCCATTACATCTCGACTGTTGATCATCCGATTACAACCAAATTTGGCGTGTGATGTCGTCACTATGTTCTGCACAAGAGTACATAATCAATTTAACGCCGTTCGTTTTAGTTTCTTACATACATCTAATCAAATATGCATACGGGCAAATTTTGCAGAAATTGCATTTTAATTGCAATGTCATGAATTTCTTAAATATTGCTCATGAAATCAAAACTAATTGTGACATTACTAGTATAGGCTTCTTTTCAGTGTGCCATGTATCAAGGGGGAACAAAAAAAATTATCGCCAAGATTCATAGCCGTTTCGTCTAAACTTGGAAGCGTTTGTTTGTTACAGAGGTAAACAAAGCGAGAGAAAAAAAGCCGAGATGTTTGTCACTATAATCTATGTCGCCATTTTCGAGCCTACCTGACATGCAGCCATCACAAAACCTGCGAACAGCGGCACCTGAGCAACATCGAGACTCCAGAGCTGCTGCGGTAGATGAAATGGGAAGTTGCAATTCGTAAGATTCACTCCGTTTCATGTACACTGTGAATATCTGGCTTTGTTTCAGGAAGATCAATATCTAAAGGAAACCAAAACCCAAAGAGAAATGTGGATTGACAATATAAAGAAAATATAAAGAGAATTCAACAAAAATTCATTTTTCATGAAAATTACACATTCCATCAACTTGACCCTAACATAATGTTAACCCTATAAAGCCCAAGGGGGGGGGGGGGCACATTGTGCCCCCCTACCAGATTTTCATTTGCCACTCCTTCGCCCTTTATCCGATTTCAACCAAATTTGGGGACTTTTTATGAAATCTTATTGCGAACATTTTGATATATTTCATATTTCTGGTTGCCATAGCAACCACAAACTGACAACCATGTCAGTCAGATTTTGCATCTTTTTTCTGTTCCCATTTTATTTAACAGAATTACAGTGGATGAAATGGGTGTTTCTTGGCTGAAATTTGTTGAAGGCGCAAAATTCGAAGTAATTATGATCCTGAAAGTTATTCTTATTATTTCCTTTGTTTTTATGTGACAAAGGCATAAAACAATAGATATAATAGAGATAATTGAAAACAATAATATCTTATAAAGATTGCCCTTCTATTTTGTGTTACTTTGATTCCCCCACCCAAGTTATGCCTCTAATATCATTAGTTTATCATATTATCAATTTGCAATCTTGAAATTCCACTATTATGTAAATATTAAATGTCATAGCTATACATGTACCCATCCCAAACATTTCATCTCAGGTCTCATAATGTATTATCATGTTGACATGAATAGCGCCTCCATGTGGTGACCTTGAGAAATTTCAACCATAACAAATAATAAGATTCCACTTGCTTATCATTTGTGACAAACATGAAAATAATTCGAATATAATAAGACATACATTATGGGGATAAAGAAATTATACAGAAAAATCATGTTTTTAGCATATTTTCTATGTATTTCTTTATATTTTGGAAAATAGCGCCCTCCATGGGTGACCTTGAGAAAATTCAAATGTACGGTCGTGTAGAGTGTGAGTTACTCTACCCATGTGAAAAAATATGACGATGATACATCAAATGATAAAAGAGTTATATAGGGGGGCACAATGTGCCCCGCCTTGGGCCTGCGAGGGGTCAAAATAGCTTGGGCTTAATAGGGTTAAGGGTAGTAATTATTCCCCCTGCTTTCTGAAAGCGGTTATTCAAACGCTCTTTCATTATGCAAGAAAAGTTAATTTTTGTGAAATTCCCCCATATTTTCTTTATAATTGTTGTCCACACACTATACATCATAACCTCTAGTAGTCTCCTCATCCAGCGGTTCCAACATCAAAACTTTAAAAATGCATAACTTCTGCATCGATTGTCAGATTTTCCTCAAACTTTCACTGATGTTTTCTATAAATGTTGCTACTTTCACTCAATCCACTTTTTTTTTGGGGGGGGGGTGGTGGTTTCCTTTAAGGCTTGCTTGCCTGCTCCTGTTACTGGGTACTGTGGGACGTTTGAACACGTTTGATTACTCAGTTTTAGTTGCGTCTCTACCACGTGCTGAATATGACTGATTTCGTCTCTAAAACAAGCATTTATATTTGCCAAACTCTCAAATCATTCATATCATTTTATCATACTTGATAACTATTGCTGCACATTTATTTCAAACAGACATTTGCCTAACTTCCAAAACTCTCATATACTGGGCAAACATAGCCCAACCATTACAGAATAAAGGTATAAGGTTTACTAATACAATTATTACCCAACTTTCCCGAATTGCATAGATATAAGTGAACGTATTTTATCGAGAACAAGGTTTTCGATACAGTACCAAGTTTACTTCATCATGAATATTCTTAAAGTAAAACGTTAATGTGCATTTTTTAACACATACAATAAACAATAACCACCATGATATATTGATTAGCATATTTCTGTGGGGGGGGGGGGGGGGGGAGGAGGAGTCAACTACAGAAATGGCGCACAGCAAACACCGAGACAGGGAGTTGATCCGAAATCGCTGCTGAATTGAAATACATCGTTATTAGAAGACCATTTCCAATAGTGGGTTGGCTTTGATAATGCTACTACATCAAGCTCAAAGCAGAAGAGACAGCAATATCTGATTACCAAAAAAAAAAAAAAAATCAAGGATTCAAAGATTCAAGTGAGCTTTAAGGAATTTCTTTCATGGCTAAACACACCTTCACGGACTTTTCAAGGCTTGTGGGAATGTAGTGAACCAACTCAATGTTGCAACTGATTGACAAATTGCCCTACGTCGACGTAAATAAGCACTGAGTTATTGATCAGTATTTTAGTAGAACCAACACTTTCTGTCGGGCGGAAGCTCGGTGGTCTAGTGGAGATGACGCCTGTCCGGTGATCAGGTGGTCGTAGGTTCGAATCCTGCTCGAGAATGTACGCCCATGATTTTTTTTTTTTTTTTATCATGGCTACTACTAAAACACTGATCAATTCAGTGCTTATTGACGTCGATGTAGGGTAATTTGTCAATCAGTTGCAATGAAAACATCTCGACGGAAGAATTTTATGAATTTGAACAACTCAATGTTGTTGGTTTTTCCTAGCAGTAAGTGAGTACAGTAATCTCAACTCAGTGATTATTAAAATGAAAATGAAAAAAAGTATTCACAAGTTCTCAAAATATGTTTAAAATGTCAAAAAATGGGAAAAAATATGTACTTATCTATATATCCTTATAGGACATGCAAACGAATATCATTTTCTTCTCTGCAGATCTACATTCTTGTCTAGAAATGATATGCCTCATGTAGGCCTACTTATTCAAATAATTATGATTGTATATAAAACGCTCTCCAAAGTGATAGTTAAAACAGATGGGATGCAGTTTTTACCATATGCATATTGTCGTTTGAAAATATTGTAAGACGTCATGCAATATCGGAAATAGTAGTGTTCTTCAATTGGTGTTAATTTTGTATCAGTGTCTATATTTCATGTCAACTTTCAAGTTTCAAGTTTATTATACGTTTTTTAAAAGTGAATACTGCATAGACATAAAAAACCCACATATATATCACACATCATATTTGACGCAGCAAAAAAAAAAATATCTAAGATAGGATGCCATGTATCACACAAAATATATGAAAATACGGTCAGATGACATCATACCATCTGACAGGCAAAAAAAAAAGGAGCAGCAGGTGTGGGGATTAGCAAAAGCCCTTGACCTATCAAGGTTGATCCCTTTTTTTACTGCTCTTGTTATATTTTGTTGCAAACATAAACAAATACAAACAAGCTAAAGACTTAACAAAAGCATCAAACAATACATGAACGAACAACAGGCAATCAATGAAACTAGTACATAATACTCTTACAGTTTATTGCAAAATGTATATTTTCTTTTGAAATCGCTTACAGTGTAACACTGTTTGAACTTATCTACCATTCTGTTCCAATTTACGGGACCTTTGTAAGAAATTCGTGTTCTGGAGAAATTATATCTATAAAAAGGAATAAATATTATATGAGAATTTCTGGTAACATACATCCATTAGCATTATAAATGAATAATCAATAAAAAATCAGGTAATAACTCTTCTGTAAAAGAATACATAAATGAAGCAATCTCCAATGTGTTTACCCTTTATAGTAATGGGCCAAATAATGTGATTTTGTATTGCACATTCATAAAGTTTAAAAGTTTCTGCAATTATACATTGCACAATTACCCCTTACAATGATGTTAATTCTTTTTGTAATTTCCACTTTTTTCTTTTTTTTTCAGAATGAATATAAAATTTGATATAACTTTATATAAATATGAGTACAACGTAAAATTATCTTCAGAAATCATTAACAAACTGACAAGTGTTCATTTTCATTAAATCAAAATAAAAATCTTCCATTATAATGCTTTCTTTCCTTTCATTATGGATATTTTCAATAAAACTTTCGAATGTCTGCTGAGGTCGTTTGTACATTACTTTAACAATACAATTTTTTTTTCTTATTGTATACTTCAAACAAAAATATTTTTCAACTGTATCAAAGAAAATTCTGCCTCCTCCTCCTCTTTTTCCCCGTCGGGCATTTACCCAAAAAAGTACACTGTGCGAGAGAATAATATCAAACGCCCCTTCTTCACCATCCCTAAATCATATTTCCGTAACCCCTACAATTGACATGGGCATATCTAAAATTCAATTCAATTCAACTCAATTCAAATGTTTTTTTTTTTTTTCACTTCTCTACACATTGACAAGAGTGACTACAGTTTACGTTTTAAATGGCAATTGAAATGGAACAAAACACATAATGTATCTGGTTTTCTCCGTTTGATTTTTACATAATCAAAAAAAAAAATACTGAGAGTATAATAAAACATTATGATTATCAATTTCACTATTAGATTTCAGATGGGTGTGCGTAATATTTTTTGAATATTTCCGTTACAAAGGACACAATTCTTCCAAGTTATGTTTATAATTCTGCCTGTTACACAGAAAACACCACCACAAGAAAATCGACATTTAATACTTAAACCAGGGTAGACGTAAATAAAAACAAAAACAAAAAAATCTTTACGTTTTACATGAAAAGACAAGTTGTACATAACCAGGTGATAATCAAATAGAAAGACATAATGAGTGTTTCTGAACCACAGTGGCCGCCGTTTGTCGCTTTCAGCAGCACAAGGATCCTTCCTTTCGCTGACCAATCAGCGATCACATTACTGTTCTAAAGCTTTGTAGAGAAGTTACAATGGTATTTGCATGAAACAATATCAAATTGTTGTGTCTTGAGTGTAAATCTTCTTCGCAGGGTATTAAGTGATCGCATTATTGGGTGTTGACTATTTTCAAGTCTTTGCCCTTGCTAGCTCCGGTACAGATACATGTACTTGGTAACCAGTGCGTACTACCTCACCCATAAAGGTGGCACGATAGTCAGCAGCATGTATCAATCCCCCTACTTCTGAAGTTCTTATTCTCATTCGCAAGCAATTAAGCAATTCATCACGAAACAGGAAAATATATATATATATATATATATATATATATATATATATATATATATTGTCGGTAGAGAGTGGGAGACAAACACAAATTCATGTTTGCATACTTTATAAAGAGTATGCATAATAGGTGATTCCATACATTCGTCTTCCACTGTCAAAACACACATTTCAAGGCAAACCATCTGGTTTTCGCATTCACTGTCTCATCTCAGAACTTGCTGGTAGCCCCACCACACATACATGTACGTATCTGCCCATACCCGGACAAAGCTTTTGCTTGTTCCACCTTTTTTTACACAATATATAGTTTTTCACCCGATAACTGGAAAACCCTTCAAGTGCAACGAAAACACAGTGCACCAATAACGTGACTGACGTAGGTTGTTTTTTCATCCAGTCGAAGTGTAACCTCCAATTGTTATGAATCAGAAAACTGGAATTGAATTCACGGTGTGCGACGTTTGAAGAACAGGAAGAAGCTGTTTGTTAAACTGATTTGTGATTCGGCGAAAATGTGACCTGAGTCCCAAACCGGTCCCCCACCTTTATGATTCATAGAAATTTGGAGATCTATTATATTAGTTTTCTACATGTTTATTTTTACCGAGAGCCTGAAACCCGCTCATCTGGGACATATTGAAACTGAAATAATTTTCGTTGTCCTTTAATAATGTCTATAATGATATATTACGGTGAAATTAACACAAAGGGACACCAGAAACAGTCAATCTCTTACCAGTTTCTACGTAGATTCTGCAGATCGTACCGTCTAAGCAGTAAGTTTGCCCTTCGGCAAACAGGGCGTAAAGTTTTGATGGACTATGATCATGATGATGGACTACACACAATAATAATTGCATTATCACGATTAAAACGTGACCGCCATGGTCCCCTGTAGCCAGATTAGGCGACAGGGACATTATTTTGCTCCTGCTTGGCTTGTGATAGGGCTTTAAATTCAGTTTTGATGTGATGATTAGGATAAGTACTAGGGTTAGAGTTTATTCTAGTTGTTAGAATGTTATGTCTGGCTTCGCGTGCCAGGTCATGGGAAAAAAAATGTCGCAGGATCAAATCATGGAACCGCAAATAATGAAGAGCTTGCCTCCAAAAGGCGCTAAATCCATCATGTTTTCAATGGGCCGAATGCATAAACGGTAGCAATTGCTTGTGCTAGCCTTTTTACTCGAATCCGTATGCATAAAAAACAATCAATTGCTTGCGAGCAGAAGCTTTTTGCTAGCAAGCACAAGCAATTGCTTGCTGCCCGCAAGCAATTGCTTAGAGACCAAGCATTTGCTTAAAAAACGTATGCATAAAAACATACCTTTTGCTAGTTCTTGCTAGCAATTGCTTACGATTTTCCCAGCTCTGTAAAAATGAGCTTGAGCTTTTTGCTTAACCGGAACGTACCCTTTTTAAGTATCATTTTTCATATTTATGAAAGAAAGGACCACACTTGTGAAGGAGTGGTATAAATCTACAAGAAAATTACTCATAAGTAGTGTAAGAAAACTTTTTTCATTTCAACAACAGGAATTTTCCAGTGGTTAGCACGCAAAAATGTGATGAAAAAAACAGGTAGGATGTCTGACTTCGGTGGAGAGCAAGGAGACCTCTCTCCGCGTGCGATTCTGGGCAGATCCGGGCTACTGTAAAGCTGCAGTGTGATGGGAATCAGCCAGTAATACGTGTGTGTGTATAGATGTGTGTGTATGTGTCTGTGTGTGCATTTTCATAGCTCTTCTGCTATGTCAGGAAATGTTTTCCACACAGACATGCCCTTTCAAATACATGCTGCCACACTCGCCTTTGTTCTTGTGTTCGCACAGGCGTGACGTCCCCCTTTTTGTTGAAAACGCAAGCAATTGCTTGTGCGGGACAAGCAAAAGGTATTAGCATAAGCAAAAGGTTTATGCACATGGATTTTAAGCAATTACTTGAGCTAGACCTTTTTGCTAGACGAGCTTGTGCTTTTTGCTTGAAGCAATTGCTTTACAAGCAACTGCTTGTTTTATGCATTCGGCCCAATGGATTTTAGCGCCTTTTGGAAGTAAGCTCTTAGATGGATTCATTTAGGCTGCCCTCTTTTGTTTTTGTGGGAGTATACTCGGCGTTTGCATAAAAATTAGTGTTGACCACTCCTTTACCGAGCCCAGTTTTATGGTCGAGAGTTGCACCGATACATTTTGGATGGAAATGATTGTGTTTTCTTGATGGTAACTTGTGTACACTTGGCACTTTGTTAAAGGACCAGACTACCTAGTGCACCTTCATATACATGTGGATTTGAAATGAATGCATCAATATTAGTAGAAACACATCAGTGACCATAATGAGGAAAAATCGGACAATCCGTTAAAAAAAAATAAGAATTTGTGAAGTTTTTCTGCTCGGTCACTGCTGGAAGAGAAGACTACTGCATCTTGTGATGTCCACATATGTAGAACGATATAAGGAAAAATTTAATTAAATTAATTCACTTTTCAGACATCATTGAAGAACACTTGACTTGCCTCTTTCAGAAGGCAGGGGGAATAATATTACCTTTAACATACGTCAGTTTACAAATCAAAGAAATATCCACTTAAAAAAATAATAAAATTTTCGTAAAGTCATCTTTATGTTTTTCCTGATAGATATTGATTATTCTAAGCATGTGACATCATACACTGTTTGTAGTGTTCTCATCCATCAGTGGACTGCGCAGATATTTAATAAGTTTCATAACTTTTTGAACAGACTTTTGCGATTTTTTCCCAAACTTTCACTGATGTGGTCTACTAATATTGTTTGCATTTCCCTCAATCCACATATGAAGGTTGACTTGCCTTTAACTGCGATATTGTCGACGAGAACGCAGTCAAACAGAAAAATGCATTAGGGAATGTGATATTTCGGTACATAGGACAAATCGGTCATTTACATCCCCCCCCCCCCCCCCCAATCACCTCCGACCCCTACGTTCTCTGAATGCCACACCTATGCGGGAGCAACCCAAGGCTTATCTACCGCTTTTGGGAGGGGATTTAACTTGTGTGGTTTATAGTATGCTTTTGATAACTTGTTAAAACATAGCAATGCTGTTAGTGGTATGTTTTCATCAATATAGGGAACCTACGTTTTGGGGGGAAAATGCACTGTACAAGCACTGCTTTCTTTTTTAGCATTCCTCCCCCATTTCCAGCATTTTTCATTTGCTCATGATGATTTTGTAAACTGATGAATTTTCTTTTTATTGTACATTGCAATATCTATCTATGCAACCTATTTTTCTTTTGGAATTTCATATCTATATGTTTTCCGTTGGAGATGGAAAATAATTAGAAATGAATGAATGGTTCACAGAAAATTACGTTTGTGGCGCTATGTCAGAAAAAAAAAAAAAAACCAAAGGACCAAGACCAATGTTCACAAACAGGTTCATCCAAAAACCCGGTTGGCCTATAGTTGCTTGCGTGTTGTACCTGGAGTTTTTTGTTTTTCCTTTTCTATTTCTTTTAATTGGAAGAATCACAAAACAAAGTAATTGATTTTTTATATACAGTATGTTGCAAAACATTGGCAGTTAAGGTTAATTATGTACAATAAAGGCCAAATCACATTTTCTACATTATATAACAGAAAATATCAATGAGAACCTATATGACGGGGCGCTGTCACGTATGACATTTATGAGCAGGGAGGTGCACCTCCCTGTTTATGAGCATGCAAGTAGGCCCTTTTAGCGGCTGCTTTAAAATCCATGGATTAAATCCCAAACCACAGATTTTGCTTCAAGTGTCCTCAGTAAAAAGCGTCCCTCAAAGCTTGCCTTAACAGGAAGCAACAATGTGCGAGGTCCATGTGTACAATCGCCCAGTTTGAGGTCCATGCAGGGCCACGTCCCAGCCCCCCGTCTTTCTGGACAAAACACCACGGGCAGCATAGTTTATTAACAACAACAACAACGCAATCAGAGGATCGCTTGACTGGTTTGTTTACTACAGCTGTATAGTGGGAAATGCTCGCGCCAGGAAACTTTTCCTGAGCTGAAAGATAATAACACAGGCATCGTGAATGAACGCGGACCGTCCCGTACGTACGCGGAGCCGTTTTTGGCCCGTACTTTTTTATCAATCATTGTTTGAGCTCACGCTCCCATTCACAGGTCATAAGCCACATCACACCAGTGGCCAGAGGGACGATTCGCTTCCGTGGCGATTTATCCACGTTTATTTCCCCTTGTGCATTGCCATATACCGACCTCACCACTGACTGATTTTCGGGTCATCCTCCGGGCTTTTGTCTGCGGAAGTGTGTGGACGGATAGTGTAAGTACAGGGGAGGTGGCCACTTTCCCTGGTAGTGGTAAGTACGACATCCATTCATTCCGACTTGGGATTTTTTGTCCCCGCGATAAAACGGGCGGGGGAGGCCTGTGGGTAGATTTTTTATCGGTCTCTTTTCCAATTTGTCCCCGAAGTAATTTCCCTTGATGCTTCTCGTCAATCTAGGTTCTATAGGTGGAGGATAGTCCGGGATGCTGATATTTTTTTTTTTTTCGAGAGGTCCAGTTTCTTTGCTTGGGAGGGTCCTTGAGCGTCATGTCGATTCCTTTCCCCCCCCCCCCCCCCCCATTTTATACCGGAGGGTCCTCATGTAAACGATTTGGGGGCCTGCCATGTATATTGCTCTGTTGATAGGCTAATGGGAAGTTCGTAAAATCATTTTATGTTGGATAGCAAGCAAGGATTATCATAACAATTAATGATTATGTGAGTACATCTAAAAAGTAAACAACGTATTTGCATGTCTGCAGATAATCGTATTCGTACGTTTTGTTTTGGGCGTTCGAAGTAGCAGAAAGAAAGTGATGATGTTCGAGAAAAATGGCGTGGGGTTTTTTTTTTTTTTTGTTTTTTTTTTTTGAATGAAAAATAAAAAATATGCCCTCAAATATCTTTGTCAAGCGCATGGACAAGAACTCGGATCCACCGTCTGATCATGGATCTATGATTTAGTATCTCCATGGTCTGATTAGGTCCTTGTATAAGTGATTTTTTTTATTAATTGAGGGCCATTCTTTTATTTTTCTCTATCAACAGTGGGCTGGGAGGTGTGTTGTTTTTTTTTTCCTCATAGCAATACCCATTCAGCCTGATGGGTCTATACATTCCATGTCCTTCGAAACATTATTATGAGGTTTCTGCGGGTGGGACTGTTTTGACGCGGAGTACAGGTCGTGTATTCATTTTCCTTAAGAGTGGAACACGTGAGGTATTAGGCAAGCTGCTTATAATTAGCATCTCCTTTGATGAAACGCGGACAGCCTATAGGTAGATACATGTATCTCTTTTCCCGTGACAAACACGCAAGCGTGGTGACGACAAGCGTTTGCGTAATCATGTTGTTTTCCGGGTATGGAGAGCCTTCGGTTAACCCTTCCTTTGCCATTTTGATAGTCAAAATGCACAGAAATTTTCACAAAACCAAACTTATTAGCAGGGTAATACGTGGCACGTAAAGAATTAAGCCCGGAGGGAGGGGAGGGGGGGGGGGGGGGTTTACGACGAGTACGATGAAGATTGCGAGGGGACGGACGTTTCAAGAGGCGGTCATCGTCTTGAGCAGCACCTGCAGGCAAGGACCTCTTGATTGTAGCTGCCCGCTCACTCTCTGCTCCACAATTTTTTCTTGAGTAAGCCACGCCGCAGTGTCAGATGTAGGCCCTACATGTCATCAGCTCCGAGGCCTTCTTTTAATCTTAAAGGGACATTTATTCCAAATACATACATGTACACGTATAGGAACATTCAGAGTAATATATCAATCAAATATTCGTTTAGACTTCAATTGATTGCGATTACATTTTCATTATAACAGAGAAGGATTTTTTTTTCGTTATTGGAAGGTGGACGAGGACGGTGGAAGATAAATCGACACGATGTGTCGAAACTACCAGTTTCTCTATTCGGCCTTTTCCACCCGAGATAGCCATGACTATGTTGAGACCGTGGCTAGGGCTGTCCAAAGACAAAGCCCCATACCCCTGGTTCACTGACGTAGCTGTAGAGTTACTTGTCCGATGAGGAAATGACAAGAAAGTCCAGATGTTAAAATGTCAGAGGTATAGCTATTGTATTAGAAATATCACTATCAAGACCGAACCTTTCCAATAGTGCAAGCAGGGAGGTAGAAAGAGACTCCACCCTGGTCCAAATGTAGCGAAAGCTTTTAGAGCGAATGAGAATTTGCCGAAGCATTGATATTCATAATGAATGCAGTGTTTATACGGACTCGGGTTTACCTCCGATTCCCTATGAATACGGCCTCACCTCCCTGCCCTGACACACCCTTTACAACTGTACATGGTAGGTGAAGGAACAGTCTATCTGTAAACGTTCCTGGCGTGAACCCCCCCCCCCCCCAAAAAAAAAGAATAATAATAATAATAATAATAATAAATAAATAAATAAATAAATAAATTAAACAAATGAAATAATAAATAAGTAAATAAATAAATAAATAAAAAAGATAAAATAAAAAATAAATAAATAGATAAATAAATTAAAAAATAAAATAATAAATAAATAAATAAATAAATAAAAAAGATAAAATAAATAAATAAATAAATAAATAAATAAAATCAATCAATCAATCAATCAATCAAAACATGTCGCTTTTTTTAAAGCATTAATATCAATGATAAATTACTCATAATATTCCTGCGTCCCTTACGAGAGGTTAAAGGCATAATTTACCATTTGCAGATGAAACAAGAACCCAGCATTTGTGCTTTAGAATAATTCTAAAATGTGAGTTAGGGATAGAAACAACCAATGTAAGAATTTGAATGCGTATAATCGATGTTCAGTATTGTGAAATACACAAAATGTGAACAATAGTTGAAATAAAAATGTTTCCAGATTAAACCGTCTACAGTTATGGTTTATTGAGAAAAATACTGATATCTCCTTATATTTTAGGCTTTATTGCGAAAATTTTATGTGGTAGGATCGATGTTTTGTGATACAACAGACCTACACATATGCGTAAAATGTGATATCTTGATTTTTTTTTTTAATTACTACTCCCATAGGTAAACAAGACCTTTAAACGGTGATATTAACTACAACAGTGTGGTTGGCAGTGTTACACATGAATAGCAGCACAACTAGCAATTTAGTGACTAGTGTTAAGAAGTAAGTATGGTCGTGTAAAACATGTGAACTTATCATCTCTTCCCGTTCTATAAAGGGAAATATAAGAAAATCGATACTTCTTGCTGGAACAATATATTCATTGCTAAGTTACCGACATCTCAAAATGGTTTCCCGCCTCCGAAGTAGGAGGTGCAGCCGAGTATATAGCCATACTCGTGGAGGACACGCGCACATTATCCACAGTAGACTCATCTTCATGGTGCACAGACACTACTCGTATTTGGGGGAAAAACTACAAAAACAAACAATGAATTGGAACGTAATAGACTGAAGTGAAGAAGTTAATATGATGTTATTGTTTGTCTCCTCTCTTCCTCTTTAGATAAATTATAGGAAATGATGAGGTTCATATTATGAATAAACATAATTGTTTCCTGTATATATTTATAGGTGCTTTCATGATGTGTCTGAACGGATAACCGCGCACATAAGTTATTAGGGAGCTTTAGATTTGCTGCGCGGACGTTTGAGACGACGCTTGAGCTGGACGTTCTCCTCTTCCCTGCGTCGTGTTGAAAAGCAGCTTTAGATCACGCCAAGACGCAACCTATGAAAAATAAAATGGCGCCCCCATTTATGATCGGTGCATCAAGTACGACTCCCTACGTCGTGAATCAAGCGAACGTAAAAATAGCCCAGAACGCGTAGTGAAAACTCAGACAAGGCGTGCTATAAAGAGATAAGCGATTTTGCGCATGCTGAGAACATTTTTTTTTCCTCTGAAGGAGACGTCCCCGTCGCGAAAATCTAAAGCTCCCTATAGATTGATCAGTGCATAGTCAATGGCACAGATTTTGGTACAGTCATGGCGCTACAACATACTGATTGCTGTTTATTCATTAGATGACTCATTGAGGAGGCAGAATAATTTCAAGGCGCAGAGTGAAAGCGCACGTGTGAGACATTCTCCCCGCTGTATATCGTCAGTCAATCTTTCGTTGATGGAAGGTTGGGGAAGGGAGGGGAATACAATTGCTGGTGCTGGACAAAATGTTTTCTGAAAGGATGAGAAAAAGATATGTCAGAGATTGAAGCTGGAGAAAGGAAACGACTAGTAATCTAGGAATAAGTGAGACACTCGGAGTAGTTTTACTAGTGCTGAAATGAAACGGAGATGTTTAGATTAGAGATTAAAGTGCCAGTTTACGTTTGGTTGCAGTGATTTCATCAATGTTTGCATTACGACATTTGATGTGTATGCATGGTTTCATTGTATCACAAAACACACTATCATACCGAAATTGCGCCGTAAAAGTCTCAAAATTTGAAATAATCACGATGTTTCTGGGCGGTCTGGCTGTAGCGGTGTGACAGGGGGGTTGGAACACTTCATGGATTCTACGTTGATTTTTTTTTCTTCGGTCTTCTTTCAGAATTGAGAATTTGTTTGAATTTGCACTTACAGATCTCTTGCAGTGCCGGGGTTGCAAAATCAACTTGCTGCACTCCCGTTGAGGACGGACTGACTCTGCTACGACACGCATTTCCCATATAGACACCTGCCCGAGTATACTCGGGACTCGTCCTCAACGGGTTTCCTTGGACCATGGAGCTACAAACAAATGTAGTTCCATGCTTTGACAAATAAAAAGTTTTCTCAGGGACGTGGAGAGAGAAAGACATTCCTGTTTTCTCATTGTGGTGTAGGTATACAGACAGGAAAATGGTCCTGATGTTTCGTGGCTATTGCAGCACAGTTGTATTGCACATAACCATTTTGCTTCTCTACTTTCCTACTTTCATGGCCAGGGTGCGCGCGGGAACTGTAAATGATAAAGCACACCTTATCGAATCTTTTTCCGTGATATATATTAAGAGCTTTTAACCAAAAGGCGCTAAATCCCTTGAAAAATGATGGATTTAGCACCTTTTGGAAGCAACCTCTTCATAAATTTGTTAATGTTGTATACGTCATATATATATATATATACATGATAATTATTATACTGTGCGCGATGAAACGCTTTCTGCATGTTTTGCAAAAGTAACTATAGGTTCTACCAAAGAGGTTTTAGAATAATTATAGAACATCTTTGGTTCTACCAGGGAGGTGGCTGTTTCTCCCAATCCCACTCGCCTCGGTTGGTTACCCTCCCCACAACTTCGACTTACAATCAAAATGTCGAAGTGTTTTAGCTGTCAGTGTGAGTGGGAGAGGGGAGTTAGATATAAGCAAGACCCACTGAACGACGATTATAGTAAGTGCAAAAGGCAAAGGACATTGAGTGCACTTGTACGGCTGCGGAGGAACTACCAGTGCAACACACCACTATATGGGAGAGCATACAATGATGCCAAATTACAAAGGAGATTTAAGCAGAAGGTAGGCCTATAGTATCTTGGTAACAGGCCTTCGTCGTCAACACATAAGTACAGTATTTAAAAGCGTCTCTGAGCTAAAGTTAACAGAATTAATCATTCTTGGTGAGAAAGAGAACCAAAGCAAAATTTTCTCTCTCTTTCTTTCTACGTCCTCTCCCCCTCGCCCCCCCCCCCCCCCTTTACCTACAGGCGGGGCGATACTGTGCAATCAAAGAATTTCATGTGTTTGAAGCTCCTTGGTGCAATTAACCAGGCAGGTCCCACCTCTAGCTCCCTGAATTAAAGGCATAATTTACCATTTACAGATGAAACTAAACCCCAGCATTAGTGCTTTAAAAATAGTTCGAAAATGTGAGTTAGGGATAGAAACAACCACTGTGAAAATCTGAATCAGTAAAATCGATGCTAAGTTTTGTTAATTATACAAAATGTGAACAATAGTTATGATAAAAATGTTTCCAGACTAAACCGTATACTGCTACGGTTTATTGAGAAAAATGATGACATCTCCTTATATCTTATGCTTTATTGCAAAACTTTTATATGGGAGGGTGTTTTGTGGTACGACAGACCTACACATATGCATGAAGAGCGATATCTTGAACATTTTTCAAATGACTGCTCCCAAAGGTAAACTGGACCTTTAACTCACCAAAAGCATAATTATGACCTGGATCGACGCCTCATTTGCATACAGTAGACAGCTTGTGTACGCAAAACCGCTGGGGAAGTGTTGCGGGACAATCGCAATATCTCACCTCAGAAGACATTAAATGATTAAATCTATACAGCAAATTGAAGGAGAAACAGTACTATCCTCTAACTCACAATGTTAGTTATTTTTGGTTTTATTTATCTATTTATTTATTCATTTATGTATTTGTTTTGTTTTGAGGCTAAACCTGTGAAATTCGCGTCGAAACTTAGCTTCCAAAACAGAACATTTTTGGTCTCTAAATAAGTGTTATTTTCTCACATTATCCTTCATTGCCCAAAAATGAAACTTCGGTATATGACTTATGGTAGTATATCCAAACTGTGTTTCAAAATCGTTTCTGTATCATTTGACGCACGGTTATGTCGGGAAAAAATAGAGATCACTGTCACTTGTGACCCACGTAAAATCCATACCGTAAACAGTAAAATATGTTAATTAAATGCATATTCATGCAGGTGCAGACTTATGTTGGGAAAAAATCGTAACCCTTTCCCACAGTAGACTCAAACAGAGAAATACACATATTTCGAAAGATACATCAGCATTTTCGTCCAAAAATAATATGAAGGATGGTATATCTATAATAGTAGATTATTGTGTGAAGCTTCAAGAAATTTGGTGGTAAAATAAGGGAGATACGAGGAGGTTTCGAGATTTTTTAATTATTTTTTTTTGTCCTTCGCTCCGCACAGTGCTTCGATGACCGTTACGAATCATTCAAAAGCTTTGTCCTCTAATCAGTGAGTTAATTGCACCGTATCGCCGGGTCTGTCTGCAGCATTTCTCCCCCTCTCTCAATCTATTTTAACTTTCTTTCTCCTGTCTTATACTTTCTCTATTATTTGTCACATTTTCCGACAGAGTTTTTGTCAAATATCCACTGTTTGCTCGTTTCACTATTTTTTTTTATCCTCGAGAATTCTTTTTTACTGTATTCAGCCCCACAGCAACCAATGACCTCCAGACAAAAGCGAAATGACTTTTTTGTTATTTTTATTTTACTTTCCTATTCAATCACATGCAAACAGTGACAGTTCTGTGTATACTCACAGGTTGAGTGCTCCCAAAATCCTTTTTTGGAATGCCCCGAAATCATCCTATTTAAGCGAGTGTAGTATTAGCCAAATGTTAATCCTTTCATCCGTGTTTTATAGGGAACAAAGCAGCCATAGATAGACACGCCAGCCTATACTAGGCCTATGAGTGACTTTGCTTCATCGTCCACAGTACTCTTGTGTCGACCTACATACATAAATCATTACCGGTGCCTGTAACCGGATGGAGCGGAGGAAAGTTTCTACGGTAGGACAATTTTCCCTCTGGCGTCACACTGACTGTCCCGAAAATGACACAAGATGGATCGAATTTTCAATTCGAATAAAGTTGGCCCCGAACTTGGTTCACAGCCAAGCAACAGGCGAAGATAGTATGATGCCTATACGGAGGGTTACACGATGACACCCAAAAATACAATGGCTACACACACACAAAAAAAAAAAAAATCTTATTAAAGGGATTGTACAGTTTCGGTTGAGACCTAGCTTCAGCTTACTAACAGTTTTTGCTGAGATAATGAGACACTTTTTTATGAAATATGAAAGAGCATGTAATTTTAAGAGGAATTCAGCGTTTATTTGATGACAATTGGTTTTGAAATGGCTGAGATATCCAAAAACAGCTTTTGTGATGCAGGGTCACATTTTGTAATGCATTTAATGAGGAAATGAACACTGTTGTGTAAGTATGGGCATATGTCTACACTGGGGCTCGACATTAGCGGAGGCCCGGTGGCCCGATGGCCCGGTGGCCTCAGGGCCCTGGAGCCACTAGAATTGGTGTCAGGCCACCAAACTTTCAAAAACCATATCTCTTGGGGGTCTGAACGGTCAATTACGTTTCAAATTAGATTCCTGTCTCTTATTTTTTTTTCTTTTATCTATATCGCCACTATATTTTTCTTCTTCAGGCCACTGACATTTTAAATGTAATGACTTAAGTCGCCTGAACGGGGTCACAAGAGAAAAGAAAAGTTTGTTGGGCCCTACACACGCACACACACACACACACACACACAGACAGATGTGTGTGTGTGTGTGTGTGTGTGTGTGTGTGTGTAGAATTATATATATATACATACATGTTGTTCCGGCTCTACTTCTCACGTCTATTGTGTAGAACTTTCAGAACTAGTTGGGGTGTTGTAGCTTAGTGGATAAGACTTCCGCCTCCCAATCGGAGGACCTAAGTTCGATTTCCGCCCAGTGCTTACGTCCTTCGACACTCGGATGTTTTAACCCACCATGTCCCTCTCGACCCAGGTGTATAAATGGGTACCTGGCAACGCTGGGGTAATGATAATGGCAGGGCCCTCTTGTAGAGCAGGGGAAACACTGAAGAGGCTATCCTGGATAAATAAGTCCTTATCATATTATCAGAACTGAGAATATTTGTGGAGATTTTTCTGTGATTCGTTTATCTTCTGTACATTCTGCTGTCACGGTGAAATATAATAACCAAAATGATAATAATAAATCCCCATTATACGTACTCATCTTTTCCACTGTCACCAGTTTGACCCTGCATTTCGATCAATTATAGAATATCTACACACAATTTCAATGGGGAAAACTCACTATTGCATGGGAAATAACAGCTGTTGATGCCAAAACTGACTTCCAGACAATAGCCAGAGGCAAAAAAAAATATTAAAAAAATAAGAGGAAAACCTTTTTTTCAGCCTCCAAAAAGCAGTCCCCTCCGGAATGAAAATAGCTTGGTAATATTCTTTATAGTTCACGCTCTATCTCTGTTTGAACAAAACAAAAAAGAAATCAGGCCTGAGAGGTTCTGGTTGAAAGTATGTGGATGCTGTGACTTCAATAGTACCACTTTTTCTGAGGGGCGTAGCCCCGCTGGATGAAAGTATGTGCATGCCGGGACTTCAATAGTGCTATTTTCTGGAGGGGCGTAGCCTCGAAGAAATACAGGTGTACTACATGTATTTTCTTGAGGGGCGTAGCCTCGAAGAAAATAACAGGTCACCTCATGCACGAACAATGGCCTGGCATATTTGATCCATTTCCCTCCCGATGAATTTTAGGAGTAACGACAAAATAAATGGAACTTTCTCACCCTTTTCACGACTGTCTATCGTCTACACTTTCACGGTTGACCGGTTGACCAATTTCCAAAGTTTTGTTTTGGTCCACTCACGGTTTAGGCCTTCATGCATCATCTGCGATGGGCGATAGCCATTCATTTCTATTTGTAAGCGAAGCGAAAATGCTGTGTTTGGTACTTGTGATGTATGAAGTTAATCAAGTCGAACGGGATCGACACGATATCATCCATACACTAAAATGTGCGCTTCTGACATATCGATCTATGTTAGTGGTACATTTAGCAAAGATTACCAACCTGATTTTTTTTTTTTTTTTTTTTTGCTATTTCCTTAGAGACGTTATAGTCGGACTCTAATGGGATGATGATTTTCCATGGTTGAACTATCTTTTGTCTCTTTCAATGCTCTCGGCTAATCAATAAACATGGAAATACTTTCCGAGCGATATGATATGTTTTATAGTGATGATAATATCTACATGAATACTACTAAGAATAATGATTTCAATGAAGTCATCGAGCGTAGTAACCAAACTGTGACTAACGAATGTCTTCCCCATATCCTAACTGGCGGTCCTCTTTTATTCCACCGAAATAATCTTTCCTGGGATAATCATTTGGATCCTCCGTGGAAGATTAAAGGGATGGTATAGTATTGCTTGAAATGAGAATTCAGTTTTAACATTTTGCGAGATACTTAGAAACCACTTTATGCAGTGTAAAAGAGCATACTACGAGAAATTCAAAGTTTATTGGATGAAAATCGGTTTTAAATGGCTGAGATATCCAAAAACAAAATAAATCAAAGCGATCGTAATAAATGGTAGGTCCCACATTTCATTGGAATCGCTCTGTTTAAACCATTTTCACCAAATAAACTTTGAATTCTTCCTAGAGTTATATGTTTTTTTTATATCTAAGAGGTTTCTCTTTATTCTCAAAAAGTCATTATAAAAAACGCTAAAACCTGAAGCCACATCTCAACCACAACTACCCCATCCTTTTCAATTAAAAAACGGATTTGCATGGATTAAATACGATAATGTATCTCTAAAACTACCATTCTACAATTTGCCCCCCCCCCCCTTCTCTTTTTTAACAGACTTGCGTTATAGGTTCACTGTACATGTATACGCTACGTAAATCCCACGTGTAAGCCCTTATCAACTTTCTGAATTACAATCTGCTCGCAGTTGATCTTCCAGCACAATAAAGGCATAATTTACCATTGCAGATGAAACAAAAACCCAGCATTACAGCTTTAGAATAGTTCTAAAATGTGAGTTCGGGATAAAAACAACCAATGTAAAAGTTTGAATCAGTGTAGTCGTTGTTAAGTTATGTAAGATATACAAAAGGTGAACAATAGTTAAATAAAAATGTTTCCATGTAACAGACTAAACCATCTACAGTTACGGTTTAATGAGAAAAATAGTGTTTCTCCTTATATTTTAGGCTTTATTGCAAATACTTTATGGTAGGATGTTTTGTGATACAACAGACCTACACATAGGCATCAAATGTGATATCTTGAACATATTTTAAATCACTGCTCCCAAAGGTAAACAGGACCTTTAAGGGAACTGGAGCGAATTAGTGCCATGGCACCGTCAAAATAAAAATTCCGGAGCAGTAAAAAGTCAGTATTGATTATAGAAGCCGTTCCACAACACGAAAATCTAGCACACCAGGGGATTATATCTACAGGGAACATGAAAATTACAAAATCGGGTCTCAAAACACCTGTTCTGGTTTGTACTTTTCTTTTAAAAACCGTTATTCTCGGGATACGTATTTAGCAATTAAGTGAATTGATTAAAAAAGAAAATGTGTCGCCCATTGACTCCGATGATCTTTAAAGATATTATTTACCATTATCAGATGAAACAAAAGCTCAGCTTTAGTGCTACAGAACAGTTCTAAAATGTGAGTTGGGGATAGAAGCAACCAGTGTAAAAATGTTAATCAGTATAATCAGTTTAATTAATTTCAAATATACAAAATGTGAACAATAGTTACAATTAAATTGTTTTTAGAAGTAACTGTCTACAGTTATGGCTTGGGAAAAACAGTGATATCTCATTATATTTCAGACTTTATTGCAAAGTTTTTATATGGCAGGGTGTTTTGTGATATAACTGGCCCTCACATTATGTATCAAATGTGATAACTCGAACATGTTATAAATCACTGCTCCCAATGGTAAACAATACCTTTAACCGATTTGATGTCGTCAAGGAGAAAGAGAGAAGAGGCAAAATTGAGGGAACACATTTATTGAGGGGAGGGGGTAGACTTCCAGTGATTAGGTAGTCTAGACTTTCGATTGTTTCAACCCCCCCCCCTCCCAATTCACCCCATTCATAATATTAGTCCTACGCGAAAGTGGATTTGATGGAGTAATCGCGATGGGGGGGGGGGGATATATTCTTAGGACCCTGCCGTCGAATCATCTTGAGACATGATATGTAGTGCGGGTCGCCAATACCATGGGAATTCATTAAAACGTCCACAATCTTATAATCTAGGGTAATTAGTTGGCGGGCACTTAATGAAGATTCCAGTCCATACTTCCCGCCTTTGAGGAATTTCTTTCATCGCAGTACGTAGCACGTATAAGATACATATCAGGCGTCAGTTGTTCCAGATATTGATATGCCTTTGATATTTTCTATTTCCGGTAAAGGGTTTTTATCACCATAGAGGCAGACGACCTTGCTGCCACATCACGTTATCTAAGCTATATGTAGGTTTTCTCATTCATTTTCGCACTTTTGTCATTCAATTTCAAAAATTTATTATTCCTTCGTCCCGAGAAGCACGTGGAACGCAAGTCCTAACTTCAATTTCGTCAATTGTCATTGTAATTCGTTTTTCGTCAAACATTTTCGAAGACATAGCATTCAAAATCGTCAACTGTCCTTCATATTCATCCCTCCCGCTGACGGATCGCAGAATGTGAAGATCAAATTCGTTTTTGTTCACACAATTTCATGAATTTTTCATTCAAATTAGCTAGATGTTGTCGTATGCGAGACGGTACGTCTCTTTGGATCAGTGTGTACTCGGATTGCTTTGAGTGTGTCTGTATCTGTGGTTTTGTGTGTGTGTGGGGGGGGGGGACACTTGTGTGTATGTTAACTCCTGAATGTAAAATGTGAACGGTTACAGAAAAAAAAATACTTGAATGACTGGGAAATCACACCGGTTAGAGATATGAGACGAATATGAATGCCAATTTAACGAAAACGATTGACAAAAGACGAAATCGATCCTGCTGTTTTGACTGCTGCGAGTGAGACTGACGAATTTGAACTGTAAATGACGAAAATGTATGCCAAATGACTAAATTGAATGGACTTTATTTGAAAATGAACGACGAAAGACGAATTTGAAAGTAAGATTGCCCTATATTCCCGACATCCCGCGACGAAATTGAAGTAAAAATTTATGAAAATGAATGAAAAAAGTGTGAAAATGAATGGGAAAACCTATATTAGCACTATCATAATATGCATAGTACACAAAAAAAAAACATAACTTATACTTACCATCTATATTTTTTTATTTTGTATACAGACGGAAGAGGACCTTCAGTGTTAAGTTAAGAGGGATTGTACAGAGTTGCTTTTCTCCTTTAATGATATCGCAGATTTTGCATTTCTGTGAAAATTCATGGGACACTTTGTGTCTTGGGAGTCGACCAACATACATATTTAAAAGGTCGCTCATATTGCCCTCTTTGAAGAAACCTAGCTAAGACCGTTATGATTGGAATAATTTTCGCCCCATTGCTAATCTGTCTTTTCTTGGCAAAGTTCTTGAAAAAGTGGTTGCTCGCCAACTCAGGGATCATCTTGAAACACACCAGTTGTTTAATAGTAATCAGTCTGCCTATACAGGCACTTTCACTCCACGGAAACCGCCCTATTGAAGGTACTCAATGACCTCCTCTTGGCAGTAGGCAAAAGTCGTGAAGCTGCTCTCCTGCTTTTATATTATTCTGCTGCGTTTGACACCATTAATCAATCATTGCTCCTCAACAGATAAGAGACTAATTACTTACGGGAACAATCTTGAGATGGATTGCATCTTACGTACATGACCGCCACCAGATGGTTACTGTTAATGGCGCCTTTTCCCGGTCGTTCCTCTCAGACTTGATGTCCCCCCAGGGGTCTGTGGTTGGTTCTTTCGTATTTCTTCTATACACAGCCCCTCTGTCTTCGGTAATCAACTCTCATGAAGATATACTACATGTTATGTATGTAGACGATACTCAAATTTCATAATCATACAGCCAAATACCAAAGTCGAAGCACTCTAGTTGTGTTGATGATATTAAAGGGATAGTACAGTATTGGTGGAGATGAGAATTGGGCTTTTAACTTTTTGCGAGATACCAAGAAAACACTTATGATATAGTACACAGCATACCATTTTAAGAGGAATTCAAAGTTTATTTGAATCGGGTTTGGAATGAATGAAAACATCCAAAAACAAAGTAAAACAAAGTGATCGTAATAAAAGTGTGGGTCCCACACTTTGTAGAATCGCTCTTTTTTTGGATATCTCAGCCATTTCAAAACCAATTTTCATCAAATAAACGTTGAATTCCTCATAGAATTACATGCTCTTTCATATTTCATAAGAGATTTCTCATTACCTCACCAAAAAATGTTAGAAACCTGAAATTATGTCTCAACCAAAACTGTACGATCCCTTTAAGCAATAGTCCCGCGATAACTACCTAAAATCAGAGTTCTTATATGTCCATTCTCAGTTCAGGGAGGGAAGTTCTCTCACAGAAATTTCTTTTGAAGATAGTGCTATCCCCATCTCTCAGTCAGTCAGAGATCTCGGAGTTATTGTAGATAAGCATCTGAACTTTCAACAACACATCAAGAATTCATGTCGTTCTGCTGCTAGGGGTAGGCCTATTTGTAAAACTGGTAAAATCCGCAAATTTTGGATCAGTCTTCCACTGAACATATTATTTACGTATTTGTTACTTCTCTAATTGATTACTGTAATTCTCTTCTTGTTGGCATCCCTGCTTCTAGTATCGCACCACTACAAAGAATTCAAAATACATGTAGCTGCTAGGCTTGTGACCCACACAAAAAGATCTGACCACATTACTCCAGTTGTCCAATCCCTCCACTGGCTCCCCTTACATCAACGTATCACCTTTAAAATCTTTCTCGTTGTTAAATAAGAAATATAATAATCTTGCCCCATTTTATCTCAAAGACTTGATTTCTCTCCGCTCCTCCACTTCAACCCGTTCTCTCTAGCAACTATTACATGGTCCACACACCTGTACCCGTTATGATGACAAGGCTTTTTCTGTTATTTCTCCATCTCTTTGGAACAGACCCCCTCTTTACATCCGAAATGCTGAAAGTGTTGATAAGTTTATATCATTGCTAAAAACTTTTTTACTCAATCCTAATTTTTGTTGTTGTTGTTGCCATGTGTACATAATGCTGTATTTTGATTTGATATTTTTCTCTATTCATGCGCTAAGAAACGTAAGTACTAAGCGCTATATAAGTGTTATTTATTGCTATTATCAGTATTGCTATCATTATTTATTGCACATGTAACATTCCAGCTAAGACGTGATGAAGACTATGTGAAGCTACAATTTGATCATTACGCCATGTGGTTTAGATTAAGATTTAATTTACATTTCAAATTTTAACAAAGAAAAAAACACAAAAGTATGATGCAAAATAATCCGGAAAATGCATTGATCCCTCTCTGCTATTATGCTCTTTTTAGCGCGCAACGTTCTGTTCTTAAATGCTTGCATTGTGTAATATCCGTGACGTATTTTCTGAAGAGACCTTGCAAGTTTGCAAAAAAAAAAAAAAACTTCGCAGTTATTGTACGGGATCTTCTTCTAGCCTCGCACATTTATTTTGAAGGACACTTGACTTGACCATGACTTTACACAGAATTTTTTTTGTGTGAAGCATCACGGAGTCAATACTTCGTGTTTTGGAAATCAATACTTTTCACTACGACATGTGCGAGATTGTGTTTCAGGAAGTATGCAGGCCCGTCCTCTTTCCTCGAGGATGTATACTGAACTTGATATGGTAGATTCGATAAAGCACAATCGTATAGACTGATACTCTTTCCGTTTTTGATTTTCTGTTTTATTAAAGAGTGATCGCAAGTTTGTAGCTTTCGTCCAAAATTAATTGTGTTCTTGTGTGCAGAACAAAAGGGTAATAATGTCCACTATGTGATATATGAATGAATTTCATTTTATTTCATGAAACAAAAGATATGCCGTTATGTATCTAAATTTCGTCCTCAAATCCTTGTATCTTCCCGGTAGTGTAGATCTGACCCAACAACGAACGACTTGGAGGACCTGGTGTCTCTAGCTCGTACGGCGTCCATCGTCATTGTCCTGGATGACAGCCAGCAACCATGTCCAGTCTACTGCAGTGCCTTACCTGTCCACTTTGCTTCGAGATCTACAATGAGCCATCTCTTCTGAGTTGCGGGCACACCTTCTGCCTACGCTGCCTGCGCAAACATGACGAAACCTCTGGAAGGTGGAATCACACGGTGTGTCCGATCTGCAGGAAGAACACCATACTACCAGCTGCTCGGATGGAGGGCATGCCGCGCAACATCACTGTCAACTCGCTCATCGATCACCTGCGACTCGTCAGGCGATGTACTACCAGACATCCCGGTTTACCTGCCACTTGCTCAGCATGCGATCAAAACCTCAGCGCTGTGGCCTTCTGTCGAGACTGCTGCATGTTCATGTGTGAGCCGTGCAATAAGAGTCATCGTCAGCTGACGTCTTTCTTCGCCGAGCATCGCGTCATGGCAACGCAGGATGTCTTCCTGGACAACGGTGTTCTGGAGAAGGAATCGACGATGGGTCAAGGAAACGAGGAGCTCTCTGGTCTATCTAATAATGTTGCTGCTGTAATGAATAATCACGATGTGCCCTCGCACTCACCCTTTCTACAGTCCTTAGGTGACGCGCTCAGCATTGAAAAACGGGTAGACTTACCCTACAGAGTTGCGGGTATGTCTTCCTTAGACCAGGATAAAGTGGTCATAGGGTATGGAAGATTTAAGTTGGGAGCTGAGTGCGTCTCACTGAGAGGGATAAAGACGGAATATGCTGGTGCGGAACATGGAAACGTTTACGACGTTGTGCGCTTAGGGAACAGGAGGACGGTGCTCTCACTTGCAGGAGGCATTATGAAGGTTGTAAATACCGCCGGGTCCCCGACACATCAGCAATTCTCACGTGGTGGTGACTTGGTCAGTTGCGGCTATTACAACCGAATATGTCGCAATCAGCATGACATCATATACGCGGTGAGCAAGACCAATGAAATATGCGTGTACCGCTCGGGAGCCGAAGGCCCACTTGAGGTGCTGCCCACGGGTCCTATCCAGCCCAGGCAGATCAGTGTCACCAAGAGTGGTATAATCATCGCAAGCACCTGTGACATCGTCCCGAGCACGGTGGCGGTTTTTGACGCGGAGGGTCGGTTGGGGAGTACTCTGCAGTCCACAGGGTACCCGGAATACCTGTACGCCACCGTGGACAGCGAGGATCGAGTCCTTGTTGCCCGCGTGAAGTATGGGGCCGTCAGACTCTCGCTGTATGCCCTTGAGGGAACTCGTCTCGTGGAATTGAAGGAATTCGACACAATGTTGCTGGATGGGATACACCACGCATGGTGCTACATGTCAAGTCTTTCAAATTCTCTGCTGGCATTTGCTAGTTCCACTTTGTACTTCATCAGGCTTTCAGCTTAATTTAAGCGAACCACCCTAATTAAAACACCTTGGATACTAGGATACGATAAATGTAGGCCTATGTTTCTTTCTCAACTTGCCTTAACTATTACATCGATTCTTCTTATACTTTTTAGACATGACTATGTGTCATTTGTAACATGTACATGACTGAATGGAGAGCCTAATGTTCATGAAAATGATAGAATGAATAAATTTTGGTTATCAAATGCTTCAGGTTTCAATGATACTTAACGAGAATTTGTATCAATCAGTATGTGGACGACAGAGGAGTTTGGTGGCACTCTCCCCACAACCTCTTCTCTCGTATCCGTCAACACTTTGTTATTAAGGTTTGCACATAAAAGCGTACACCAAGATGAACTTTGCATTAATCACAGTGGAGTCGTGCAGGTACTTATTATTGTACTTCTTTTCCTTGCTGGATTGCTCTCTCGCGATAAGTGGGCACGCTTGTTCCCCTGTAATTGATTCATTTATGAATGTCAACAGATGGTCAAGTGGAAATATACTATCCCTCCCCCTATCCTATCACGATCCCCTCCGCCCCCCCCCCACACACACACACATACAGACATCGCACACACTCTCACAGACAAGACAGACTGGCATACAGCATCTATAGACATAATACGTGTTTCGAAAATGTGTTAATGTACGATGAGCATTAAGAGAGATGTAAACGAGGAGCAACTGTCCATTATATCTCCACCCATCCCTCAGCATTTCGCTGAGAGCATGTCAGTAGCGCTTCATTTATTATCCCAATCCTAAATTTCTGCACCCCCCCCCACACACACACACATACACACACTCACACACTCAGGCACTGAAACACAGAGACCTTGTCTTATTATACCGCTCGTCATGCTTCCACAGAGACATAATATCTGTTCCTTGGCTTCCTGGAGAACATTTCGATTGCAATCAGTGTCGGTCAATTAAAGCAATAAATCTCTCCAGGTAAACACGAGTGCCTCACATCAAATTTGTCTCACGTGCCTCGTCTGACATCCTCGCGCATGCGCACGGCATTGAAATCTGCAAGAGAATAAGTGCGACCTTGCTGGGTGCATGCATCCAATGCTCCTGCCTCGTGTTTCGTTGAGACTCTACGATGGTGAGAAACAGCGGGTGAAAGAAGATTTCTTGCTATTTTTTTTTATCCCATATGCCTCAAGCATGTTGTCAAATCATATCACGAGGCATGAGATATCAATGCCTTTGTGTGCTTGTCAAAGTCTTTCGTGAGTACATTCTGAATGACAAGAACAACTCGTGAAACGAAATATAACATACAACTCTTCACTTTTTATGTGTCCCCAGAACTATGCCTCAAATCATACCACGAGGCCTCAGAAATTTACGCCTGCATGGTGCTGGTGAAAATCATTTGCATGAACAAAGTCGAGATACGTCGGAAGGGCCAGTGTAAGACAGGCGATTTTACCTTACTGGAAAGAACACAGTGTCCCACAGTGTGTTCAGTGTGCTCACATAGTCGACTATGTGAAAACACTCGAATTTAACAGTGTGAAGATGATTTCACACCGTGGTGTGATTTTCACAGAGTGTTCATATAGTAATGTTTTGTTTCACACTGTGATTGATGACTCACATTGTGTTCACACTGGTATAACGCTCGAATATAAAACTGTGAAGAGATCTAACACTGTGGGAAACTGTGTTCTTTCCAGCACTGCAGGGGGTATAGGTCTACATTCTAATAATATGGAGTGAAAATGCCTGTTATTCACATTTCACATTAATTTCTTTGTTCCCTCTGCGATTACTCGAAGATTTAGTTCTCTGCCATTTTATATCAAGCTATTCTATTTTTTAAATTCTCTGCCTGTTGGGTCCTGTGTGGTTGACTCAAGGCTTGTAATGACTCCGCAAGAATAATTGTCTGTTTTAAATACACCTTGTATACATTTTTTTTCGGGTGGGGGATAGAACAATACGGTTGATCTGCAGCAATGTTCTGCACTCGTGTAAAATCAAGTAACCAATATTTTGGTCTCGTTCTTTAGCACATTTTGACAATGATTAACTTTGTCTACGAATATCAATGAATACACTGTGTTTCAACTGTCTGCTGCATATTTTTCGCTATCATATTCACGTTTTGTTTTGTTTTTTTTTTTCTGTCTTGGATACCATCATCTCCTTCATTGCCTACACAATCTCACTCCAACCATGTTGTATCCTCGGAAGTATTAAGTACTGTACAAGTTGCCATGGCAACAATTTGGCAGTTACCGAGTGACTCATTTCGCGTTGGGTCTTAATGATATACGTCGCTGGCGTGGAGGCAAGATCCTGCATAATTTAATGAGAGGTACACTGAACTAGAAGATTATATTTTTGATCTCCTAACCGTTTTTTTTTTCCTGACTCTCAAGGACAGTTTTCCTTTTATGCTTTCAAGATATATTTAGTACAGTTAATAATATGACAGTATAAATACGTACGTGAAGGCATGTATAAGAGGTTGAGGGGAGCGTTTAGGGTTTCGCTTTGCATCGCTGCAACGTCGTTTATCATGTCAACCGGCAATGTGCAATATGTCGCCTGTGCGACCTCCCCACTAACAGTTCAGAACAGTTTATTATGGGCATGTATACATGTACCGTCTATTCATATTCACCTACGTAATGAAGCATTTCTTCACGGAAGGCAGCCGCAGTGACGATGTAGTAAACTCAATAATACATAGCTTCGTGTGTGTATGTGTGTGTGTGTTTGTGTGTGTGTGAGTATGGTGTTTTTGTTGTTATAGTGGTGGTTATGCTTGTGGTTGTTATTTTCTTTCGAAGACAGTTGATCATCAGCTTTGACACCAAAGACTTACGGTACTTTTCACGTCGTAAATACACGAAGTACTGTTGTCTGTTTTGATATACTAAATAATTCACATTCCGAATTTCCTTTTTCCATTTGTTTACAGAGAATGACTCATAAAATTGGATCATATACCAGGAAAAAGCAAAGCACCGGATGTACAGTTGCATTAAGCAGACAAAACGTTAAATCTGAGGGAAATAGCTTCAACTTTGCATCTTTACCAACGTCACACTGGGAGCACGAGGTGCAACTTCGCACCTTTCAGGCACCCAGTGTTAAAATGGAAGCACCTTTAAAGGTGTTCCCAGTGTACCATTGGCTTACACCTTTAAAGGGTTGGTACAGTTTAGGTTGAGATGGGGCTACAAATTTCCAACATATTTTTTTTCACGATGATTCATAGAGGTAAAGAGAAACCTCTATAAAATGTGAAAGAGTATATAATTGCGAGAGGAATTCAAGGTTTACTTGATGAAAATTGGTTTTTGGAAGAGATGAGATATCCAAAACAAAGCAATCTTAATAAATGGTGGGACCCACCTTTTATTAGGGTCACAGTTTTCTTTTACTTTGTTTTTGGATATCTCAGCCATTCCAGAGCCGATTTTTATCAAATGAACTTTGCATTTGTTTCTTTTAGAATTGTATGCTCTTTAACATTTCCTAAAGTAGTTTCTAAGTATCTTGCAAAAAGTTCCAGGCTGAATCCTCACCTCTTCTAATACTATACCATTGCAAGGTGCAAAGTTGAACCTATTTTCTTCTGAACGTATAATGTGGCAATTGTAAAGGTAAAAATTTTTGTACACGTAGCAGAGCGGATGCAATGTTAAATATTTCGACGAGGGGATATGGACGTGGTGAACAGGCGGAAGGAAACGATTTATTGCGTGTAATGTCTAAAGAGACTATAACTGCAGACTATTTTGGCTTGTGCTATGCAACATTCACCGTTTGTGTTCTCATACGTTACGTTGTTTGGAAATTAACGTTTGTGATAGTAGTGCAATGAATCAAAGCAAATGGAAAGGGCAGCTGTTGGGTCGATGTACTGTTTTACAATCATAAATATCACGTGGGTCAAAACAAACAAAACAAAACAAAAGCTAAACAAAAAGGATACACACTCTCTTGTCACCCTGAAATTCTGCCAGAAACTGTTCACGTGGAGAATTGTTTTGTGCTACGTGACAACTGACTTTGCAACTGAATGGGGGGGGGGGGGGGGGGGGGGTTCTATCCATCACGACGAACTACGTATAGTGTTTACTGACATGGATTATTTTAATTAACGTGAACGTCCACTCTTATCAATGTTGAAGAGGTATGCCCTGGTAAAGGTTTAATTGACTAACGAGAACTCTACTGTACAAGAGCACTACTATAATTTATGATTTTCGTGTTGGGAAACCATCGCTAAATACATATATTATGAAGAAGGGCTAATGCAAGCCTCGCTATGCTTTTAATAAGAGAACGTTGGGGCTTCCTCTACAGGGGAGAGTACTTTTGGGTTTTCTGATAAGTCGGGATTTCAGTTCATGTCCGCTCAATACTGGGTTGAATGTCTAAACCATGGTATAGTGGATAAGGCGCTTTTTTGTAAGCATAAGTTTTAGGATTCGAATCCTAGCCGATGCGTTAATCCTTGGACGAGATGTTCTGCCCACAATGTCCCTCTTGCTACCCAAGTGAATTACATGGGTACCTGGCAATGCTGGGATAATGATCATGGCAGTGGGGGCCATCTGGGAGAGAGCAGTATTAACACTGAACCGGCGCTACCCCGAGTGCACGTCACGACCGAAATCTTCGAATCATAACAGCCCACGAGTCATACAGCCCATGAGTCATACAGCCCACGAGTTATACAGCCCACGAGTCATACAGCCCATGAGTTTAGCAAACAAGGCCTACAAGACCGACATATTCAGCCTCATGTTGTAATGTCGAACCCATGGGCTGTTTTTACCTTGTGTCAAACTCACGGGCTGTATAACTCGTGGGCCTTTTTTCAATGTCGACCTCGTAGGCTGTATGACTCGTGCATATCGGTCTCGTGGGATGACCCCGTTATAACGAAGTTGCTGGGACCGCCAATTTTGCTTCGTTATAACCGGTACCTCGTTGTAAACATACTAAGAACAACTTACTTTTACAGTAAATTCATGGCTTGCCACTTGAACCAGTTGTACACAGCGCCTACCTCGTATTGCTTTCATAATATCAACACTGACAGGAAGAGCAGTTAGTGATCATTTAATGTCTAAATCAATCATACCATATTACTATGAACGTAATAATGTCTTTACATTTACATGAATTATCATTGCCGCTATTGCTATCTTAATTGTTCTTGCACACTGTATTGTGACTTTGCATCACAAAGTGAACTGTTTTGGCTTTATGTTACCTGCAATATGCTTTTCAGAACTTTGGCACTATCTATTTAGTTTAGTTTTATTTATTATAATTTTACATATTGCTCTTCCAAGGTGCAAAGGGATTTTCAATGTCATTTGACAATAAAAACAACAACATAAAATGATAACACTGAGGTTGCAATGTTGCCCATCATTGGAGTCTTGCAAATACTAACGGAAAAAACACCTGTTTTCTGTTTGTGCAATGAACATTGAACTTTCAATTTGAAATGTTGATGGCTCGGTCACAAATACCATTAAGAACTGCTACGAACGCCGTACGAACGATTTTTAGACAATTTCGTAAGATCTTATTAAGAAGGCCGTACGAAACCAGCATTCGTAGACCGTTCGTATAACCTTTCGTAAGTTCGTAGCCTGGTCGATGGTCTTGTCCAAGACTTTTTTAACTTCGTACGAAACCCTCTCTTCGTAAGGCGGGCGTGCGAACTCCAGAATTCGTACGAACAGTGACATTCGGAGTACAACCTGTTCCATGCTGAAATACGGCTTTATTGTCTGTATTGCTTACTTAAAATGTAATCACATTTCATTCTGAATTGAATGATGCACAACAACTGCACTACACGGCACTGTCCATTTGGAGGTAGCCGTTTGCCCAAGGTCATCTCGCTGTACGGTGATGAGCAAATGGGGGCGAACGGAGTTAGCTCAGCTGGTTAAGAAAGGCTAATTTGATTGTAGATTCAAAGTCATTATGACCATTATAATCGTATTTTCCTTAGTATTTGTAGTGTCAGATATTTCTTAAAAAACTGATGTACCGAAATAAGATATATGCACTGGTAATATAAGTGTACAAAATTGTCAATAGGTAAATTCAAACATCAGGTATTCTCCACGTTCTCTGGTCTCTGTGTTCAATTATAAATATGTATCTTAATGCAAATCGAGTGTCAGTGTGTCTTTGCGCATTTTTTAAAACTATTTTCACGTCCATTGCTCGGCAATAGGTCTATAAATACGTCCTAGCCTTATTTCTTACTCTCTTCCTGTAACGGAACGATGCATGCAAAATGCATGACACAAAATTATGTTACCTTAACGAAATCAGGTGAAGGTGAGAAAAACAATTTATTGCAGAGATGGAGGTAATTGTTAGAAGAAGTTGTCCAAATTGTATATGGGTTCATACTTGTGACTCTTCGAAGTCAAGATTTGAGATCATCTCGTACTATTTGTTGGTTTTTGTGAACCAAAGATCTATATGAAAAGGTACTTATGGAAAACATTATCTACTTTGGAATTTACTGAGAAATGCTGTCGGCATGAGTTGCAGATCATCGTGTTCTTATTTTGTGATATAGATATACATAATGTATTGATGAGGAGTGTGTAGAGTACAGTGGATTAATGAAAGAGTGCGTTTTCAGGATTGACAATGTAAATCGCTCTGTCTCCTCAGGCAACAATACCCTTGAATAGACCGCTGACATTGCACAATTACTGCCGGAAGAGACCGTTTTTATGAATGCAAAGTTATAGTTTTGTTTTGTAGTTTCGAAAACTAGAATACTATTATAGTTCATACATGATTTGGGTCTGGTTGCGCTACATTATGTAGATTCCACTAGAACCTTTTGAATTGTACACACCTCATCTCTTCTCTTCCTTTCTGTATGTGAATGCATTACATACATTGACATTGCCTATAATTCTTTTTTTTTTCATTTTACAATTATTGTCTTTCAGTAAGAGGTTGGTAAATATACGTTATTATGGTGTGTATACACTTAGATCAATTACAAGATTTGTAATTTATATGTTCCTACTCCCCATGAGACGGTTTACCGATCGTGCTTAATTCGAGTCGTACCCTCATTTTTAATCAATTTATAAAGATCTTTCGAACATTAATAAACCATCAATTGAAGAACATCCATCTGTCGTCGAAGTAATATCGTCTGTGAATCTGTATGCATTACTATTCCGTTGAATACAGTGGAAATGTGTCTGTATTACACGTCTAAGTGTACGTGCGTATGAAAACGTGTGCGTGCACGCGTGATGAGACGCCATGATATTCTGCCTTGGGAATTGTTAGTGAGTGGTTAGTGGAATGTTCGTTGTATGGATGATGTCACTTTTGTCTATTGCAGTCACGATGAAAAAGTAAAATACTTCCAAGTTATTAAGTGAGGGGGTTGTCGTATGAAGCTGGAATATTTTACAATCCATGCTGAATTTCATGTTGCATCTTAGTCTTGCCATTATCTAACGATTACAACATGGTGTAGAAAAATAAAATTGCTGAAAACTGCTTATCCAATTAGTGGCGAGCGAATAGAGTAAAATGGAGTCAAAAGGGGCCTGAGCTTTCGATCCTAACAGAATCTTCGTCAGAGGCAAAATGACAAGAAAAACTGAAGTGGAACAAAACGATTAAAAACAGAACAGACAAGACGAAGAGGATTTTAGTTGTTTTGTTCCAGTTCAGTTTTGCGTATGACGTCATTTTGCCTCTGGCGAAGATTCTGCTAGGATCGAAAGCTGAGGCCCCTTTTGACTCCATTTTACTCCATTGGCTCGCCACTATTGGATAAGCAGTTTTCAGTAGCTTTGTTTTTTGCTACACTTAGTTCATTTCCTGCTGTTGTATTACGTCCACGTGATCCTCCTTATCCTCTTTGAGAAGACTCGAGATATTTCTTTGCTCGATTACCAACAAAAAACATGGCTTTAAAATGTTTTGAGCACAAACCATTAGGAGAGGGCTACGTAATAACGCCATCTTCTGAATGCAAACCCGAGTGTATCATTATTCGATTTAAACACGTGAAACCCAATTTTTAATGAAACTTTTACAATAATGTATTCTGCTCTAGATATCGTTTAAAATGATATTCTATTACAATATTATCTTATTAATTTTAAGTTGAACACAGGGTGAAACAGCAATCGAAGCTTTGGTACCAATTTATGCCTACAATATTCAGCTCCAAACGTCCCAAACTACCTCATCATTCCGGACACCAATACACTTAAACTTGCTGCGCCACTATTTAGAGAGTGAATGATATACAGCTGTATACACTTGTACGTGATATACGTGTATGAACACCCTATGATTTATATGATTGTCTAACCGGGGAAAAAGGGTCTTGCGGGCTTTTATATCGTGCAAATGATTTATGTTTCCCAATTTACGTTCCATTTAAAACCATAACTCATTTTACTATAATTGCTATCCAGTCTATACAACAAATGCATAATTAGACAGTGAGATATCTGCATTTCCTCTTCAAGTACACGTGTGTGTGTGTGTGTGTGTGTGTGCTTGTGTTTATGTCAACGACGAACTGTAAAGCAAAATGAAAGGGGATGAATGAATTATCCTGCCTCACAAGTCGACTTAAGGAAGACCTTCAGATAGTTTTCAGACTTTTGCGTCTGAGCATCTATAAATTGGTTTATATACTGCGTATATACAGAGTTACAGAATTCATTTCATTTGTTTATTATCTATCTATTTATTCAAGATTTCATGCGTGTTCACAAAATAGGAATGCATACAAATATATGCAAGTACATCTCATATAGCCAAGACAGAGTATATACAATAAGTATACATTGATAAGAAGCAGTTACAGGATAGTATACAATTCCACTGAGAGAGCTACATTATTCAAGGTAACGAACAGGCAAAGGAATTGCAACATAAGCTTAAAGCTTGAAAATCGTTGCAACCCCCGTGCACACAATCTATATGCTTGCAAATAGTTTAAATGATACTTGATAGGAGTTGGGGGTATTTACAAAGAGAGCGTGGGAACATGAGGGGGAAAGAAGAAATGCATGTGTGGTGCCTATTTGTCCTGTCGGACATTGACAAGAGAGAGCAAGAAAAAGTTTAAAGTTGTACTGATTAAATTGATTAAATTTCTCATAAGTCCCATTCAAATGTCGATTTCAGGGGAAATATATGATCACAGCATGTTTAATAGTTGATAGTATCCTGGAGTTCAGCGCGAAGCTGATAATAGAATGTGTTTGATCGACCTTTTGAAAGTAACTATTTTTTGTAATTTACGAACATATTGAGGTAGCGCATTCCAGACATCAGGACCGCTATGTCTGACTGATTTATAGGCTAGTGCAGTACCAGGGTTCACTAAATGTATATCTGATGCTTGTCTCGTGGGATACGAGTGAACTGCACTGTTAAACGTTGAAACATTGTCGAAAAAGAGACAGGTAATAGGTCTTGCTTAGAACGAAACATGAAGAGGGCAGTCTGTAGGTAATGTATATCATCTACTTTTAAACATTTTAATTTCAAGAACAATGGGTCTACATGTTCTAAGAAACCAGACCCTGTACATAATTATGCGAACAGCTTTCTTTTGCAACAAAAGGATATTATCTGTCAAACTCTTTGACGTTGCCCACAGAATATTACAATACGAAATATAAGGTAAGATAAGAGTGTTATATAACATCAAAAGCACTTTGTCAGAAACAAAACTTTTTACTTTATATAATATACCAATATTGCGGGATATCGGTGTAGCGATATGATTCACATGGTCACTCCAATTAAGTTTATCATTAATATATACGCCAAGGAACTTTGTACATGTTTTCCTTTCAATGCGGGTACCAGCTAGATTGACATTAATTTGTTGAGCACCTGAGCATTTCCTCCCTTTGAAGTGAATGAAATTAGTCTTCTGCACATTCAGAGATACTGAAGTAGTATGTTACTTCTGAACCATGATGTTAGCTTTGGTAATTCTGAATTTATAGTGAGTTCAAGGGTTCGAACATCACGATGAGATAAGAAAACACTGGTATCATCAGCAAATAAGGTGTAGGTCAAGATTGTTGAAACATCACAAATGTCATTTATGTAGATGGGAAATAAAAGTGGGCCTAAAATGGATCCCTGTGGAACACCACATTTCAGATACAGAATGTCAGAATTAACAGAGTTGCAGTGAGTAAACTGTCTTCTCATTGACAAGTAGCTAGAAAACCACTGATAAGCCACACCCCTTACACCATAGTGACAGAGCTTAGACAGGAGGATCGAATGGTCAAGTGTGTCAAATGCCTTACTAAGATCCATAAACACACCAATAACATGCTCACGTGCAGCTAGAGCACTAGAGACACAATCATAAAATTTCAAAAGGGCATGGTCAGTTGAATGAGACCTCCGAAATCCATACTGTTCACGATTTAGAGAGTTATGTTTCTCCAAGAAATCATAGAGCCTGTTATATACAATTCTATTCTAAGATTTTAGAAAAGGCAGGTAAAATTGAAATTGGTCTGTAATTCGAGATTAACATTCTGTCATCTTTTTTGTGGATAGGGATTACTTTGGCTAACTTAAATGAGGAAGGAAATACTCCAGTCACCAGAGAGAGATTACAAATATGAACAAGTGGGGTGATGATTGAGAAAAAGATTTGTTTCAATAAATATGTACTTATTTCATCATGTCCACAAGAGTGACTAGATTTGAATGCAGTAACTATTTCAAGAATTTCAATGCAGTCAGTAGGCTGCAAGAAGACTGAAAATTCTGAAGGGCCTTTCAGATATTCCCTAAAATTCAAGCATTTCCTATCAATCTTTTTAGCCTGGTTAGGTCCAACATTTGCAAAATAGGTATTGAAAGAGTTTGCAACGTCATCAGGAGAAGTAATTTCTTGTCCATTTTCTAAGATTTTCTCTGGGGCAGAAGTATTGCCTTGATTGCCTAAAACGCCCTTTATGACCCTCCAAGTGGAGGCAATGTTGCCTGTAGTTTTTTTCAAATTGTGTAGAGTAAAACAGTTTACGAGAGGATCGAATAATTGATGTTAATCTATTCCGATATTTTTTGTATTTTTCAATGTTTTCCAGAGATGGTTTCTTTGTACTTCTTTTATAGAGAGCATTTCTTCTGTTTGTTGATCGGAGTATACCACTAGTAGTCCAAGGATGCAATCCCTGTTCCTTAGGTTTTTGGCTTTTCATACGGAATGTGCTTATCAAAATGCCTGTAGAATTTCTCCCAAAAAATATCAAAAGCCGTCTCAGTATTTTCACAAGCAAGAACATCATCCCAATCTTCAGAAAGCAAGCTGGCTTTCAGACCAGACACCTTTTCGTCAGTAATCTTTCTTTTCTTATCGTTTCTCACTGGCCCATTCGCATGAGACTGGTAACCATATAGTATGCAAAACACAGGTAATGATTCAGTCACATTTTGCCCATGTATTTTTTCAACTAGTATGTTTATTGAGTCATGTAAACAAATGACGTGTATCTAAATTTCATTTGGAAATGTAACAGCTACATCGTACTTAATTTGTTTATATGAAATTGTCATATTATATGTTTTGGCCGGAAATGAAATAAAAATTAAATTAAATGAATGAAATGAAATGATCAGAAATTTCAGAGTAAAATAAACCGGATTATGAAAAGGTTCTTGGAGCTTTTACAAAGATATTGTCTAATAATGATGATGAGAGACCATTGATTCTGGTTGGTTTATCTATCATTACAGAAAGCGCATTGGAATCAAGAATACTCCGAAAGCGGATCGAGTTAGGGCTGTTTGAAAGCAGATCAATATTGAAATCGCCCATTAAACAAACAGACTTATCACTTGAATTAAGAGTTGACATGAACGACTCCAGATCATTGAGAAAGTTGACCACATCAGTGCTAGGTGGTCTTTACAAGATACATACAATGACATTCTTTCCCTTGTGGAGAACAACCTCAGTACATAAACATTCAGCAGTTGCACTTTGAAAAGAGAGATCATTTCTCGGCTTAAACGATAAATTTTCTGATACGTATATTAAAACTCCTCCTCCCAAATTCATAATGAATTAAAATGAACAAGGGCGATGGCATAGCAGCTTGACGTATAAGATTGCATGATTTGGATGGTAGATTAAATCAAACCAGCAAACAAAAGAAGAAATCATGCATAAATTCTATACAGGTGAACATATAGGTTTTCCCGGCCAATTTCGCACTTTTGTCAGTCCATTTCCTAATTGCTGCATTCAATTTAGCGAAATTTAGCGTAGATGACATGTTCGGTAGTTCAATTTTATGATCTCTTCATTCAAATTCATTTTGGAGCATTCAAATTACCTTTAGCCTCATTCTAATTAACACTTTTTCAATTGAAATTCGTAAAACAAGCACCATTTCGTTATTCGTTCATTCAATTTAGAATGATATGGTCACGTGATCACGGACATGCCGCACTCGTTCATTCAAATTCATTTTTGGGCATCCAATTTAAAATCTTTTGCAGTCAATTTAGCACGCATGTTTATGCTTTGGTTCTTTTTTTTCTTCTTTTTTTGTCAACGTAGTTATTGTTTTGCAAGCGTCATTACATTTCATATTTTCGTACTTATTTTAGAGATTTTGGCAACTGTTTTTTTTTCTTCAATGTGCTTAGTGATTCTTCCAGTCCGAAGATATAGTGCATCGTGTGGCCACAACTTATCTGGCCGTTGAGTGCTTTATTCCGAGTGTGTCGGCCAGTTCTAGGAAGTCAAGGTTATGATCATCAAATGTTCCTATAATTCTTTTTCTGTCTTCTTGAGAAATACGTCTGTATCTAACTTGTGCTGTCATGACTGTAAGAAGATGAAGTTAATCTGTAGTATTGGTACATGTAGGCCTAAAATGACATGTATGAAAGAAAAGGGGCGTTACAGAACAACAAACTCGAGTTATATATGGTAAAAAATATGATACTTTTACTGCTTAACAGTGCGTGGATGAAACAAAAAGTCACATAGAAATACGCGTTTAAATGTTATCACCTTTTCAAAAGAGAAATAACATGACGTTAATTTGAATGAACATGTTAGGAATTTGACTGCCCATACGCGAAATTGAATGACTGAAATACCCCTTTCGGCCAGTGTTGGCGAATTTGAATGACTGAAGAGCACGTGCCAATTTGAATGCTCGTTTTACGAATTCGAAAGGCACATGTGCAAATTTCATTGATCGAAATGCTAAATTGAACGACCAACTTGCAATTTCGAATGACAGAATGTGCAGTGACGACGATTTTCGCTAAATTGAATGAACCTTTTATCAAATGGACTGACAAAAGTGCGAAATTGGCCGGGAAAACCTATATTAAACAAGAGTTTTGCACTGGAAGGACATTGCTACACTATACTGGAATGTGGGAATCTCATTATGTCATCCTCCCTGTTCAGTAAATTATGTTTTGGGTTTTTCATTGACAGTTCAGTTCAGTTCAATGACTGAATGAATTGATGACTGAATGTGACTCGGTCGAGAGGACCTTGGGAGAGCTACATACACTGAATACTACGGCCAGCGCATGCGCACACATCACATGCGCACACATCACATGCGCACAAATTTCAAATCCATGAACGCATAAGATGTCTGTGTGCGCATGCGCTGGCCGTCAAGTCAGTGTAGCTCTCCCAAGCCGTATGGGGCTGCACGCTGCTGGTCGCAGTTATCATGCAATAATGGTTTCGTACAATACGTGTACTACCTCGCCGCCGTACGGCGTCGCATTCTGGTAAACGGCTATTGCATGATTACTAAGACATGAGAGCACTTTGGGGCGAGTAAGTCTCACAGTGTTAGTTATATGAAAGGTACTTTAACCTGAAACACAAACTAAGACAAGGAAATTCAGGGAAACTTTTGAGGTACCAAAACTTTTTTTCAGCTTTTTACACTCACCAAAAAATCCCGTACGAAGCTCTTGTCCTGGGCTAAGGAGAAAACTGACCTTTTTAAACTCGTAGTTTATAGTCCCGGGGTGGTATTCTGAGACCGTTTTATCTCTGTTGTAAGTCTGTTGTAACAAATCGGTATTCTGAACACCGTTTTATCTCTGTTGTAACTTCTGTTGTAACTCCTGTTGTAACTTGTGTTTTACTGAGTATCCAAAGACGCTTAACTAATAAGACACGAAAGTGCGCGCTAATCCTGAGACCACTACGCGTTTATAAGATTTTGCGTGCCTAGAATCACTGTTTTTAAACACTGTTTTGAAACACTGTTTCAAATCACACTTTCGTCAGGAGAGCGTTTATAAGATTTTTTCTCCGAGCGTGTTGGGGCTCTCGCTCAGACTGTGCCATTGCGCAACTCACTCTGCGCAGTTTCTCCTCGGCAAAAGGTCAAACAGGGTGCGCGCAAGGCATTGTGACGTCACATAAACAGTGTTTGAGATCGCGGTTGCGTTTATAAGATTTTTGAAACACTGTTTGTAAACGCACTATTTTGTGCGTTTACAGTGTTTCAAATCACGGTTAGCGTTTATAAGATTTTTTTCTTGCTAGAAACACTGTTTGGCCATAAACACTGTTTCAAAACACTGTTTTTGGCCAAAAGAAAAATCTTATAAACGCACCCAAAATTTGCCTGAGACGCGCTGTCTTTGAAGATGTTGTTTATCAAGATTGTGAGATCATGTTGTTGCCAAATTTTTACCTCCACGAAATAATCCTTATTACTTTCAAATCTCGTTCTTCAAAATAATCCCCTTAATCGATGAAAAGCTACGACTATAATTTTTAAATCTTTTTAAAATAATAAAAATACCACTACCTTTGGAAATGACTGATGTTCCTAGGTGTACTGAGTTTGTACTTAGCTCTCTTTTGTATCGTCATGTAGGGTAGCCATTTTGTGTCCATTTTTATCGCGCGCCTTCGTATCTTGTTATCTCTACTATCTTGCGCACTCTTTGCCTGCGTATACCATTGTCTTAGGGCATGCGCACGCGCGGAACAATGGGCGCAAACCTGAACACCCATTAGATTGCACGGTATTCTGAAAACTGTTTTATCTACTGTTGTAAGTCATGCCCCGTGCAAATCTATGCTTCTGAGATAAAACAGGGTGGAAGGTGTTTTAACTTTGTTGTAACTTTCGTTTTAACTTATGTTAGAAAGTGATATAATTTATCAACTCAATATTGTGGTATGCGAGTTCAAAATAAAAAAGATATACAAAAAAATAAAACCAATGTATGTACAGAAAGGCAAAAGATATAGCAGTTTGACAAAATGTAAAGTCATTCCACAATACAAAATTTGGTAACATCGCAAGTACATACGCGTAGCATAATTATGCACATAGATGAAAACACAAACACATGAACAGAAAGGTTATCGGCACCGTCGGCAGTTTGTTTTAAGCACTATTCATTTCAAAAATATCTTTCAAAATATAGCGGTTAGTCTCGATTCAGAAGTATAGGGATACAACAACGAGACCAAATTGGTTAAAAATTCATTTATTATGACTAAGCTACTCATTTGGAAATGCTATCATAGCTTGATAAGCATATCTATGCCCGACAAACAAAATGACACCAAAAAGGTTTTGCCACCTCAGGTGGTACCAATATCTGACCTGACCCATGCACTACTATCTATATTGCTGATTTGTGCTGCTGATAGCATCCTTGTGCATTCAACGTACAATAGGATTGCGTCATCACATCACAGAACCAAACCCTGATAAAAAAAACACCATAAAGCAACATCAATTACATTCTAAATTCCGAAGGCCCAGTTGCATTTATTAACATGGAAGTCTTGCTGAACGAAAGGATGGTCTTATTTCACTCTTCGAATGTGTATTGATTAATTGTCTGAAGAAACAATCCCACTAAATGCATTTTAATTTCCTGAAAGACCGCATTCGCCCTGGTACGAGTGACTTTCATTTCATGCATGCAGTAGAACTCGGTCGTCTAGAGTGTAATTATGTTTCAATTAACTTCACTCGAAGTTCACCTTCGGAATATTTCTGGTTTTATAAAAGATTTTAAATGCCTGTTTGTTGTTGCTGTTGCTGTTTGTTTTGCTTTTCAGATTCTCTGGTTTGGGGTTCTGGGGTCCTTGTATTGAAATTGTTTATCTTAAGATATTATACATTCCTTCGCACATACACTTTCTTCTATATGCTTAATAGATTGTACTTCTTTACTTCCTGCTTGGATACTTTTTTATTATGTATCGCCTTTTCTTGGATGGAAAAAAGCTAATTGAATTGAAATATAATTCATATATGTTCCTTTTTGGAATTTTCCACGTGTTGGACTTCGAATGTTATTATTATAAGAAGGAGTCTCGACGACGCCACCTGTAGATCCAACAAGAAGGTTTTTATTCACAAAATTTTCAACCCGCCTCGGGCCTTCGTCAGTGATGTGTCAGTGTAGTGTAGTACATACACTACGCTGACGAAGGCCCGAGGTGGGTTGAAAAATTTGTGAATAAAAACCTTCTTGTTGGAACCACAGATGGCGCATTCGAGACACCTTCTTCTTCTATATATATATATATATATATATATATAAACAATGCGAGAAGAGCAATCGTGGACGTAGCTATATATATATATACATATATATATATATATATATGTTTTCACCCTGATGATAACACCCGTGCAGTTCGAAGTTTGGTGAAGATCTAACCATGCCTTTTCAAGAAGAAGAAGATTGGACCCAAATTTAAGCCCAACTTGATTTGTAAAGATTTTTTTAATTTTCGGGGTTGAAGTGACTCTATAAAGGCGGCTAATTAGTAATAATTTAAACAGCATTTCTTGAAATAGTGGTATCATTCTAGATGCACTGAAGCACAATTCCCTTTTCCCAACACCACCCCATCCCCCCCCCTCAAAAAAGCAATGTAACAATAAAGCAAATGTGGTATTATGAAGTGTACATAACTGCCCTTCACGACTCACTGAGCCCCACACAAACCCCAATCTAACACACCTTCGCTTTCATGTTTCACATAACTCACGCGACTGACACCATCAGAACATTAACGGGATACTTAACTAACATGTGTACACACGCACACACACACACAAACACACACACATTTCCTTTCGTTTGAATTAAAGACACTCATATGAATTTACAGTCACCCGTGATTTCGAGTTAATTACAATTTGCGATTGAAATTAGTGTGGCTTTATATTGAAGCAAGCAGATGCGGCTCTGTTGTTTCTCTCATTTTGTTGGATATAGGACCACAATTTGTACATGAATATAGTTATGTCTATGCATGTGCCTACGTCTGAATTGAAATCGACATTGTCTATCACGTAGGTGTATTCGGAAAGGCCATGAAAGCCGACCGAAAAGCTTGAGAAAATCAGTGATGGGATAGAGCAACGTTCCGTCCGCCCTGTGCATTATTGTTTGTTTTTATTTCACACTTGACCATATAGCCACTTGGAGAAATAGGCCTTGTAGAGTGCGTGCGTCTCCAATGAGTCAAGCACTGCGAATCGTGGGGTACTATGCAAAGTACAAGTCAAGAGACACGATACAAGCACAGATATACAAACTGCGATCGCGCCTACTTAACCACATTGACTGTGTAGGTGAAAATATATACGTTGTAACTTGATTGTAGTAGCACTGTAAAACCCATGGTGCTTAAAATCAATTAGAACGCATATCGGTGAATGGTATAGGTCAGTTGTCGCTAAACCAATAGTCTTATTGATCCCATTCATAAAGGCATGCATCATGGTCTGCATTATAATTCTGCTACAAATGAAAAAAAAAAACATGTTCCATTTTTCATGAAGGGAAAGTTTATCTGCGTGTATACATATTATAGAAAGAAAGATGGTTGCTAGGGAAAAGACATCACCCGTATGCAAAATGTCTCACAACGAAATCTAGGCCTATTGTAACTTACCCGCCCGTGTACGTTAGTTTGGCATTTCAGGCATAAACTAAAATGAAGAAAACAAAACTGAAAATTATACGTTACTTGAAAGGAACTCATCGCCATTCTTACATCCAGAAACGTTGTTACACGCGAGCAGTTCATCCAACTTAATCTTAGAAATAACAGTGTGCTCCAATTTCAATGTTTAATGTAACTCAATACGATTTAACATGGCTATGTCTGTCCGGATTTGTTTACAGGTTACAAAAGGAATTGTAGTGTACATAGGACTTAATTCTTCCCTACATAAACTGTATCCGGTATACCAGCTTGTTGATAAGGACTTAGTAGTGACCGTCGTTGAGAATGAATCCATTCACAAAGTGCATCATGTGCAGCGGCTAGAGTACCATTTCCTCTATTAAATTAAGGATCATTTACGCTTGGGCGTAGATTGAAAAAAAACACACACACGCTCACACACACACACACACACACACACACACACAAATAATAAAAAACATGTAATTTGGAAGAACGTTTGGGCAGACAGATTCATTAATCTTTGGAACTGCATGAAGTGAAGCCAACTACCTTACCAGTACTTGGATATGAGACACGAAATACATGGAGCCTGTTGTTGTTGTTGTTGGTGGTGGTGGTGGTTATCCCGTTTCGAAAATTCATGCAAGGGACATTATTAAATTTACAGTAAAGAGGTGCATGGCCCTGTTCACAGCGCGAGTGTTACGACAACGTGTATCAAAACGTAGAGGGCGTTTTGTTAGTTCACTAAGGACAGATATTGAGTGACTGCAACGATCTTACACTCTTAAACCACAGATTGTATTTCATAATCTCCGTACACACAGAAGAGTTAAAAATGAATAATCTACATAATGTGTGACACTGCATCATACGACCAATAAAAAGACGCCAGACACGAATTTTTAGTTGAACTCGTGATCTTTCAATGACAGAAATGAATGTGGTTTAAAAAAAAGAAACCTACCATTAATATTTCCATGATTGAAGTGAAAGATGTAGGTTGGTTGATTGGATACCAAACCTGGACAAAATTATACTTCTGTATTGTATCATGAAAACATTGATTTATTAACAAAACTACTAGATTATTTGCAGATGTGAGATCGTTGCTCATGGGGTGGGAGTTGTACAATCATAGTCCAAACCACAGAACTTGACGAGTTCTGTGATTCAAACCTAGAGTACTCGTATTATACTCGCTATGGTCCCGAACGATCAGATTGTAATAGCGCCATCTTGTGACTCGTTGGCAGAACATTGATTGATTCGTGTTTGGATGCGCGTTATCGATGAACGCTGTGTGGCTGCCATTATTTTTCAATTCTGCCTGATGACTTTGTAACTGAGACCATGATTCCGATTTCCTAGAGCAATGATATCAGCTACCTCGCGCGAATAATGAAATCACTTTCAATTGAACTGTAACCTTTGAACAAAAAACCAACAAAACAAACCTGGAAATTTTCTTCTTTTATAAGGTCAGAACGGGTCTCTCTTTTGCGCATAGAGATCATCAGTGTTGAAGTACGCGTGGAGATCATGGGTGTTACCAGGGAGTTGAGACAAAACCTCTCACCTCCCCCGTGTTACTGATCACAAAAGAACGTAATGTATCAGTCGGCCTAAGGTAATTATATTGGTTTTATCATTCAGCACTAAACAAGCTCAAATTTCCAGAATGGTAACGCTTTCAAGCTTTGCTTTTTGCGTCAATTCCAGTAACCTGCATCCCCATCAAAATTTATACTCTGTAATAAAAAGTGCAATTTATAATGCTTTTCACTCATGATATAGGCCTGTATATGTTATAATCATTGGTATTATGAAATCACTGTGTACCCTTACGTTCGCCAAAATTTTGTAAAGATATTTTCTTTGAAAATGAAATAAAGTACTAAGGTCTCAGACAAGCTAGACTCAATTCTCCTCAAGAATCACCGGGTTTAGCACCGTTTAGATGTTCAGTTAAAAAGGCACTTGTTGAACAACCACTAGAAAAGACATTAGTGTGAATAAAAATGAAAACTTTCGGAGTTATAGGACCTGCCGTGAGAATATGAGAAGGCAGGAGTCCCAGACACGTGAAGACAGAAATTGAGAAGGAGATATGTGTAGGAAAACAGACAGTTACAGCGGCTGTTAGAAGATTAGAACAACTGAAGACGACAACATTATGAGGAGGAAGAGAGCAGAGAGAGCGGGGAGTTTGTACACTAATGACAAGATCTGTTCCAGTTCCGTTCTTATTGTGCATTTCCTCTCCCTCTTGATTGTGTTCACACTATATATAGTGACAATGACTATGACCAAAATTTCTTAATTCTTCTTCTTTCCTCTATTTCTTTCTCTCTTTTAAGCTGTGTGAGTGATATTTCATGCCCTTTGAGCATTCAGTCTGATTGGGAAAGGGCATTTTGAACACCCCATTATTATTATTATTATTATCATTATTATCATTATCATCATTATTATCATCATCATCATTGTTATTATCATTACACACAAGTTCGTAATTCACTTTACACATAAGCAAAAAAAAAAAGTCACTTATACTGTTACGACCAAAATCACTCTGAGAATGATCGCACAAAAGAAACAATCAACTGATGTTCAGGCGGTTTATTAACAGTGATATTGAGGGTACAGACTGGTAGTCGGCGTCATATCAGTACAACAATGATCAATAGAAACAATTACAAATCGGTAATGGAATTACTTACATGCATCCAAACTATCACAAAGTCGCTACAGTTCCCTGGTAGTGTCCAGATACGATGTTCGATGCACAAATGAATGATCCGCGATGCACCGATGAATGATTCCTGCGACGTATTTAAAATCCAGAGGCACAGGTTACAATAGTCCGCGTTATAATTCCAGGGTACATAGATGTCCACAGTAGATCCACAGTATAATGTTCCCAGCGAAATGTGCAGAATTCAACGTTGTGACGACCACGTCCAGTCGATGCGTTGAATAATGATTCACTTTATATTGTCCAGCTAGGAATCCAGCCCGTCACAGCTTTGCCGTAGCAATGTCCGTTGACATTAAAATATGGAGTCCAATGAAGGCACATTAATTCTCTGCAGGCAAAATGTCTCCCAGGCCTTATCTCCACAAACATAACAGGTCAGCAGGTAACACAGGACTGACTATAACAAGTCGCTTCAGAGCCAGAAGTGACGTAACTCTCAGAGCAGAGGTGTTGGGTACTCTGCCTACTGCAGAATTTCTCTGGCTTATATACTATCCATTCACCCCCTTCTAGCACATTCTGTAACTCTCTCCAACCTGGGGCCACACATTCTAGCTAGTCCAAGTTCCAGGAATCCTGGATGACTCACTGCCTATCTATGTACAAAACATCATTGCCAAGAATAACTACCAATCACATTAGGCTACATGGACAGTGCCTCACTCAGCCAAATATGTTAGCACTTCCCAGAACATTCTGGAATGGGTGAAATCAATCTAGATTGAGTGAGCTATAATGTATTTCCTGTTACATGCATGTACTGTATAGCTACATTGTATACCACCTAGAAAATTCTCCTCTGATCTGGTCAGCCTGTATGTACTATATCTATACCACATAGAATGTTCTCCATTAATCTGGCCAACCTGTGTACATACACATTAAAACAACCATGCATACAGTACATCATACATGTACATAACTACTAGTGTGTACATTTGTGACACCATCCCCCATGGGAAAAAGAAAGCCTTGCTGTAGCAAGGGTTTCTTTTACCTTCACAATTTCTCATTATTATTTATAATGAATGTGAGGTAAAATCCAAGTCAAGCAACAATAATCACATACTATTACATACCTTTTGGATAGCTGTATTAATTCCATGTTCTCTTTTCATGGATACCATTTACAATGATATTGCTTGGATTCTCGGAGCTTATACAATCATATCAAACTGTTTTGCACACATTAATGAATATGCTAAACACATACACTGGAAATGATATGCGGTGAAAACTTCTCACCTTTGATACTCTCTTCATGTTACACTCTTGACAGAGCGTCGGCAATTACATTGTTTTTGCCTGCCACATGTTTGATTTTTAGTGCATATGGCTGCGTCATCATGCTCCATCTGAACAACCTGTTGTTCTTCATTTTGAACCGGTCTAAAAAGACCAAGGGGTTGTGGTCAGTATAGACCGTGATCTCCCCTTTGCTATTTGTCAAGTACACTTCATATTGCTGGAGGGCAAGGATGAGACTGAGAGCCTCCTTCTCAATTGTGGAGTACTTCTTCTGGTATGTGTTCAATTTTTTTTGAGAAGTAGCTAACTGGTCGTTCAGTGCCTTCCTCATCTTCTTGGAGCAAAACCGCTCCCACTCCTACATCGCTAGCATCTATTGCCACCTTGAATGGCTTTGCGAAGTCAGGAGCTGCCAAAACAGGCTCATTAGCAAGGACTGCCTTTAGTTTCTCGAAGGCTCTTTGACACTCATCAGTCCAGGTGTACTTTGCCTTGCCCTTCAGCAGGTTTGTTAGGGGGGTGACTACAGTGCTGAAATTCGGTACAAATTTCCTGTAGAAACCAGCCATGCCCAGAAATCTGAGCAACTCCTTCTTGGATTGGGGGATGGGAAAGCCTAGTATAGCCTCTACCTTGGCTTCTCTTGGCAATACTTGTCCCTGACCGACTACATGCCCGAGATACACCACTTTGGCCTTTGCAAATTCACTCTTTGCCAGATTAATCACCAATCCAGCCTCCTTGAGTCGATCAAAAAGTTGCCGCAAGTGTGTAATGTGCTCCTCCCACGTGTCACTGTACACTAGGATGTCATCAATGTATACTACACAATTGTCAAGTCCGGCAATGATTTGGTTCGTCAGCCGTTGGAAGGTGGCCGGAGCATTTTTCATGCCGAATGGCATTACTTTGCATTGGAACAAGCCATCTGGTGTAGCAAAAGCAGAAATCTCTCTGGCTTTGTCGGTCAAGGGCACTTGCCAGTATCCCTTTAGAAGGTCTATCTTACTGACATATGCAGAATTTCCGACCCTGTCAATGCAGTCTTCTAGTCTGGGAATGGGGAAAGAGTCTGTTTTCGTCACGGCATTCACCTTTCTGTAATCTATACAGAATCTTTGAGACCCATCCGGTTTGGGCACCATGACGATTGGAGAGCTCCAACTGCTTTTACTCGGTTCTATTATGTCATTGTCTAGCATGTATTGAACCTCTTCCCTTACTTTTTGCAGTTTGCTCGGGTTTAGTCTGTAAGGGTTTTGCTTGATAGGGTCAGCATCTCCTACATCAACATCATGTACAGCCAGAGGGGTGCAGCCTGGTTTGTCTTTACACAATTCCTTGTACTCATGTAACAGACTAGTCACATCTTTCTTCTGATTTTCAGGTAGGTAGTTCAGTGCCTCATCTACTTTCCCTAACATCTCTGAGTTAGACAACCTGGCACTAGAGGGCTCACTTCCATTCTCATCTTGAGCTTCTTCCTCTTCATCTACTTCTTCTTCTACCACCTGGGTTACACCTACCGGCTGACTAGCCTTTCTCTCATAGTACTCTTTCAGCATGTTTACGTGACACACCCTCTGATCTTTTCGTCTGTCTGGAGTACTGATCACATAGTTCACATCATTGAGTTTCTTTTTGACATAGTACGGGCCACTGAACTTGGCTTTCAGTGGTTCACCTTGTATGGGCAGCAGTACAAGAACTTTGTCACCTGGGTTGAAAGTTCGGGCTTTGGCATTTTTGTCTGCTTTTCTCTTCATAGAGTCTTGTGATACTTTCAAGTGTTCCCTAGCTACCTCACAAGCCTTTGAAAGCCTTTCACGAAACTTTGACACGTAGTCAAGTAGGTGGACCTCATCATCCTCCGTCATGAATTTCTCTTTGATGAGCTTCAGTGGGCCCCTGACTTCATGACCGTACACCAACTCAAATGGGCTGAAACCCGTCGACTCATTTGGGGAGTCCCTCGTGGCGAACAGCAGGAAAGGGATGCCCTTATCCCAATCCTCGGGATACTCCTCACAAAATGCCCTAATCATTGTCTTTAGGGTCTGGTGGTAGCGCTCCAACGCACCTTGGGACTGGGGATGATAAGCTGACGACTTCAGCTGCTTCACACCCAAACGATACATCACCTCTTGAAATATGCCTGACATGAAATTTGATCCTTGGTCAGACTGCACTTCCTTGGGCAACCCATACCTAGTGAAAAACTGCACTAGAGCATCTACCACAGTCTTAGCAGTGATATTTCGCAATGGGATAGCCTCTGGAAACCGTGTAGACATATCCATGATTGTCAAGAGGTACTTATGACCTGACCTAGTCCTAGGCAAAGGTCCAACACAGTCAACTAGAACCCGACTGAATGGTTCTTCAAACGCAGGTATCGGAATCAATGGCGCCGGCTTCACCGAATGCTGTGGTTTACCAGCCACCTGACATGTGTGACAAGTCTTGCAAAACTCAGCCACATCCACATTCAACCCCGGCCAATAAAAATGCCTCATGATCCGATCCTTTGTCTTTCTGACGCCTAAATGGCCGCCAACAGGTAACTCGTGAGCAATCCTCAAGATCTCACTGCGGTAACTAGGAGGGACAACAACTTGACGGACCACCGTCCAATCCTCATCAGCTGGCCTATGGGGAGGTCTCCACTTCCTCATCAAAATGCCATCTTTGACATAATAGCACTCAGGGACCTTTTCAGCCTCAGCCTCAGAACACGCCGTCTGAGACAAGCCTTTCAACTCAGAGTCTGCCTGCTGTGCTTCAACCAAGGAAGACTTGCTAAACAGCCCATCACTGTTAGCCTCGGAGCCTAATACAGCAACCCCATCATTCAGATCCTTGAAAAAGGTTTCTGCCAACCAAACACCGGAATTCTCCTCCACATCAACAGAATCCGCATCATCTTGAACAGCTCTACGAGCCTGAGACCTAGTCACAACACAATCTGGGAAAATCCCAGGAAACTCCTCCTGCAACTGCTCAGTTTCAGCAACCACCACTGGTTTCTCCGAAACAACTGGAGACGCAACCACCTTGTCCCCAGCCAAGTCATTCCCCAACAGGAAGTCAATGCCTGCCATAGGCAACTCAGGAACAACTCCAACAGTCACAGGACCAGAAACTAGGTCACACTTCAAATCCACTCTATACAGTGGCACTGACATATAACTGCCATCAACAGTCTGAATCAAGACTTTTGCATTCACTGCACTATCTGGTGGAAAAGTCATACCACCATCCACCATCAATGACTGAGAGGCCCCCGTATCCCGCAGGATGACCACTGGCTTACCTGCCTCACCAGAAGTACATGGGGTCACCTCACCATCAAACAAAAAGCTACGATAGCTCTCATCCACCTGCTTTAGCCTATCTTTGAATTTGGGAGATTGACTTTCAATGGCCTGTGTTTCACTGAACGGGACACTGTTTTCAGGTAGGACACTTTTTGACATGACAAATCCCAAGTCCTTCTTTGTTTTGTTTTGCAACTTCCAACACTGTGACTTTACATGCCCTGTCTTATTACAGTGAAAACATTTGATGACATTTGCACTTGTACTGGACCCTTTGTCAGATTGAGGCTTTGGTGCCGATGAAGTTTCAGAACTCGTGCCTTTTTCAGGACCAGCATTCTTTGGATTGCTCGGCTGATTTTTGTCTCTCTTATTTCCAAAGAAATTCCTGAAAGGTGGTCTGTTGTCATTTCTGTGGGTCAGCTCATACTCATCAGCCATCAAGGCTGCTTTATGCAAACTTGTCACTTTGTGATCATCCAAATGCGACCTCACACTGAAAGCAACACTCTTTTTGAATTCTTCCAAGAGAACAACCTCACGTAGGTTATCAAAGTCCTGATCCACTTTAAGGGATCTGTACCACCTATCAAACATCATTTCTTTTTCTCGAGCAAACTCAACATGTGTCTGGCCTGGTCTGCGGTACGAATTTCTGAACTTGTGTCTATATGCCTCTGGCACCAACTCATAAGCATTCAACACTGCTTTCTTGACTGTAGCATAGTCACGTGATTGCTCTTCAGAGAGAGATGAGTACACATCGGCTGCTTTGCCGACAAACACACTTTGAAGGAGCAAGGGCCAAAATTCCTGTGGCCAGTTCAAACTGTTAGCCACCTTCTCAAATGACACAAAATATGCATCAACTCTGTTTTCTTCAAACTTTGGCACCAATCGAATGTTCTTGGCCAAATCAAATTCAAAGGGAGCCCTTTCACGATTTCCAACAGCGTGTGCATGAGTCAATTCCATCTCACGCAATTTCATTTGCTGCTCCATTTCGAATTTCTTCATTTCCATTTCTCTTTGTTTTTCCCTTTCCAGCATTTCCATTTCCCTAGCCTTTTGCTCTCTTTCCGATCTCATCTTCTCTTTCTCTATTTCCAATCTAGCTAGCTCAAGCCGTGTTTGATCTGAAATTTGAGCTTGATCTGGAATGTTGATTTCTTCTTTGAGCTCCATGTGACCAGCTACTAAGTCAAGAATCTCTGCCTTTCTAGCACCTTGTGGAACATCAACATTTAAATGCTGTGCAACAGCGGTCAAATCACATTTGCGTAACCTTTGCAAATCTTTGAGGGACAAATCTGTCCTCTGAACAAATGCCTGAACATCCATTGTACTGATTGACATTGTCACAATGTATTACACACAATACATGTATACAATTGAACAATCAACTCAACTGGTATTTTGTCTGTACCAATATTCTGGATTCCGGAACGTTCCAAATTCTAAGTTTTGGCTTAAATTCACTTCCCGGACAAGCCCCCAATTTTGTTACGACCAAAATCACTCTGAGAATGATCGCACAAAAGAAACAATCAACTGATGTTCAGGCGGTTTATTAACAGTGATATTGAGGGTACAGACTGGTAGTCGGCGTCATATCAGTACAACAATGATCAATAGAAACAATTACAAATCGGTAATGGAATTACTTACATGCATCCAAACTATCACAAAGTCGCTACAGTTCCCTGGTAGTGTCCAGATACGATGTTCGATGCACAAATGAATGATCCGCGATGCACCGATGAATGATTCCTGCGACGTATTTAAAATCCAGAGGCACAGGTTACAATAGTCCGCGTTATAATTCCAGGGTACATAGATGTCCACAGTAGATCCACAGTATAATGTTCCCAGCGAAATGTGCAGAATTCAACGTTGTGACGACCACGTCCAGTCGATGCGTTGAATAATGATTCACTTTATATTGTCCAGCTAGGAATCCAGCCCGTCACAGCTTTGCCGTAGCAATGTCCGTTGACATTAAAATATGGAGTCCAATGAAGGCACATTAATTCTCTGCAGGCAAAATGTCTCCCAGGCCTTATCTCCACAAACATAACAGGTCAGCAGGTAACACAGGACTGACTATAACAAGTCGCTTCAGAGCCAGAAGTGACGTAACTCTCAGAGCAGAGGTGTTGGGTACTCTGCCTACTGCAGAATTTCTCTGGCTTATATACTATCCATTCACCCCCTTCTAGCACATTCTGTAACTCTCTCCAACCTGGGGCCACACATTCTAGCTAGTCCAAGTTCCAGGAATCCTGGATGACTCACTGCCTATCTATGTACAAAACATCATTGCCAAGAATAACTACCAATCACATTAGGCTACAGGGACAGTGCCTCACTCAGCCAAATATGTTAGCACTTCCCAGAACATTCTGGAATGGGTGAAATCAATCTAGATTGAGTGAGCTATAATGTATTTCCTGTTACATGCATGTACTGTATAGCTACATTGTATACCACCTAGAAAATTCTCCTCTGATCTGGTCAGCCTGTATGTACTATATCTATACCACATAGAATGTTCTCCATTAATCTGGCCAACCTGTGTACATACACATTAAAACAACCATGCATACAGTACATCATACATGTACATAACTACTAGTGTGTACATTTGTGACAATACCAAGAGGCATTTTGATTTCTTAGTTCTGTTGAGATAGCATCTGTGATTTGATGATTATTAATGTGATCCTTATCCATTAATGGTACTAGCCAGTACATCCACTCAACAGCAAGCCTGGTATTTGGTAATATCAAAAGAAAAAAGTTGTTATTGCATTCAATAACATAAACAATGAAACTGATTCCTGCCAAAATGTCAACTGACGGACTATCCTGGTCACCTGGTCTCTGGTATAAACGCACGTTCATTCTTTCATTGAACACGAATTCCATAATTTGATACGTCGGGCAAGTTTATGCATAACGCCGCTTTTAAAAAGAGAGAAGCACCTAACCAACTTAGAAAAAAAGAGGTCATTTGTACCAGTGTGTACATGAGCTAATCATTATGGTGAATGGTAATAAATGGTAGCTAATAGAGCTTAATGATGTTCGTATTTGAATTTACTTCATGCATACGGCAATAAATACCGTGCCAAATCTAAAACTGCTGTGACAAAGTCTTGCTTCTTGCTGGATGTGGCTTGACATCGTCTCATGCAACTACCTATCGCTCGCTTCCTTTGTCGTTACTACAGCGGGATGACAAAACTATACTCCCTGCCAATGAAGTCCAAACTTTTAGAACAAAGTCAGAAAAATCTCCATTCTCCGTCTTTTCTGTGAACACTAATTCGCTGGTTCCTAGAATCTAATCACATCTGCACAACAAATCTTCAAAAAAGGTGTGTTTTTTTTTCTTTCTTTTCAAAGTCTTCTCAAACTAGCAGAAACTGGTTTTGTGTTCATTATTGCTTGCCGATGCCATGCATGGTGCACATTGTAATGGATCATGGCAACGAATGACGTAATTTGCAACCTGCAGTTCTGCCGAATGACAAGAGAGTGCGCTGTGTAGTTGCAGCAAGCTATACTGCAACAGCGCCACCTTGTGTGAAGCAACAACAAATCCACGTGCAGGAAAAAAAAATGCTGCAGCAGCACTGAATTCGTGTCGGCACGTAATCGTTTCACACTTTTTTCTTTCTCGCCTTGGCTGTTCTCTGTTGATATTATATCAGTTTAACTAAGAGAGATATCATAGCAAGGAATGGTTTAACGAATAGGGTCAAGAACTGAAATACAAAATGTTCAATCGCAATTCATGTAAAATTACCACGAATGAGGATTTTGTTTTTCTGGTCTCAGGTCTGATACGTAGCCAGTCAGAACGCCTCAGACTGTTTCTGTTTTAGGTTATCGTTGATTTGGGGGTTCTGTTTTTGTTTTTCGTTTTTTGCTTGCTTGCTTTTTTATGGTTAAGATACGCTGACAAGACAATCCTTCTATTTTGTCCAATGGAAAGAAATGACATCGTTCCAAAGAGTAGGCACTTGACGGGATTCGAACACGGGACTCTCTGATCGAAGGTTAAGAGTCCTATCCACTGTGCCACACTGCCCCAACTGGTCATGTCACAAATGATTCTTCGAGGTATCTACCAGATTCCGTTTATAACATCTCTCTTTAGTTGTCCTCAAGATTCACAAACATCTGATCTACTGATTTAACAGCGTATCTTACAATTTTTGTGAGCTGTGCTTTTCGACGCATTTATGTTAGAACAGTCTTTTATGCAGTGACAATTTCAGTTTCAGATCTTTTGATTTCTGACTTAACTGGCTATAGGTCTCACACCTACTCCATAGATACACTCTTTAAAAAATAGAAAAAAACAACCCACTCAATTATGATAGATATACGAAAGATTCAGTGTCTAATAGATATAAATCTTTGTAGACCAGCCTATTTTACTCCAGTCCTGAAACTTTTATGGGTTTTTATATGCTCAAACTCCGATCAGACGTCCTTTAACAAAGACTTCAGTGTTTTGTCGCAAAAGCCTCGTGTTTTACTCTTTTTTTTTTAATCTATGCCCAAAAACAAAATGTAGTTCCCTAAATTTAAGAGAAAGCTCGTCCAGCTTCTACTTTCTTCAATCACACTTAGGCTAAACAAGTTTTAACAGGCTTGAATGGCTTATTTATAATGATTATTTTTCCCACTTATTTATGTATCTTTGATACAAAAAAAAAAGTGATGAGGCTCGGGGCTGGCCTTTATTTACGTGCTTGTGTGAGACCGATTGACGGACGGTACACGTACTCTGTGCACTCTATCCCTGACTGTAATTTAGCGCCCTCTACGATTGTATCCATCCAATTTCTCGTAAGGCATTGCACCTGCAGTTGCTCTTGAGGACAACAGTTCGACGGTGAAACATTTTTGTTGTTGTTGTTGTTCCATGAAATAGATGTTTGTTTTCTACGTACAGCAACTTGTTATACTTCAGTCATGAAATTTGCTTGAAGGAAAGGTATCCAGGATAGATTTTAGTTCCCATAGCTCAAAAATATTGCAGGTGTTTTCTGATAGCGACGTCACAGCAAATGTATGCAGTGAAGTTCCTGTATAAACCCAATGGAAAGCGTTCTTTTATTCAGGCGCCACACTCTCTCGAAATTGAGCAAAGATACTCACACGATAAATGGAATGTTCAAATTCGGCTCTGATCGTATATAATTGGGTCATTCTTTTGGCATCGTCAGCAGTGTTTCTCAGGCTCCAGCAGCAACTTCCTGAACTGTCGCAAAATCTTCGTGTATAGACTTCGTTTGTGGATCGGGTGCCATACCTAGCTGTGTCCTTCTGTAGGCTAGTAGTGTAAGGCATCGTACTTGCTCCGGCAGTAATTTGGCTTTTGACCGAGTTCGGGGCCAACTTTGCATGAGACGATACCCATGGTCCGGCAGAGCTACCAAGTCTCACGCATTGTGCGTGAGACTCAAGCATTTAGGGTCTGTCTCACGATCTCACGCATGGCACCCATTTTTCTCACGCATCTGGTGAAGTCTGCAATTTGGGCCAAAAATAAGGAGCATAGCTCAAAGGATTAGAGTGATAGTTGCAATTGAAGGTACATTTCCCTTTTGCCTTTCAAAATTAGTAAAAAATGATCACTTAAGTATACACCAAATCGCATCATTAAGAGCTAATAATTTTTAAAAAGCTCCCTACCATGGGAGGGGGACACCCTCCTCGTTCGCGCGCGCATGCGCGCGAGCGCCGAGACGCCGAGTCATAAAAATCTCACTCATAAAAGTTGTTTGAACTTGGCATCTCTGGGTCCGGTCATGTGTCAATTTTGAGACAGTGTGATGTCATCTTTATCATTGGATACGGCATATTAGTAGAGGAGTACATATCTATCAAGCAGTTCAATGCTCTTTATCGACTTATAGTATTGCTCTCTTTTTTTCAGGACGGCATGAATGTCCTACTGTTTACAGATGCGAGTCTTATAACCTAATATGATTATACTGTCGGACATTTTGCGTGGTTTCATGGCAGACACTTATTGATCACGCTCTTTGTGCACTGCCTGTTCAAACGAAAATACTTACAATGACGGCACACTGCTCTTAAATTAATAGTTCCTTAGCGTAAGCGATTGATAGCTTTGCGGGGTAGTTAGTAATAACTAACCCAATATTAGTAGTCATTAGAAACAGATCCAAACAAAAAGAATAAATCGTCGGTCTTATGCCAAAAGGCCCTTAACATCATAGACTTTGTACACTATTAGTGCCCTTTTGGCATAAGGCCGACGAAATTCAGAACATTGCACTGTCTGTTGGTGTTTTTGAGACACAAAGTATGATTTTTCTTTTCTTTTCTTACAGTGTAGATTTAGTCTCCGTTAAAGAAGAAAAAAACGGGAATGCCGAAGTATTAAGAATAGACCGTTTCTGTTAGGTGCTACAATATTCGTGGATGTTTCTTTTCCTATAGCCCAGCAACGAAGCCTTAATTTTTCATTCACCTGCCCCCTCCCATTAAGTTCCGCAGGCAGGAATTCACTTAGTTATTGCTACATTGAGTAAGACTCCGACAAGCTTTGTGGTAGTCAAGGGCAATTTTGTGGAAAAGTTACAACAACAACAACAACAACAAGAACAAAAATCATGCACAGAATTTGAATACGTCACCGAAACGGTAAATTCAGCGAGGTTCACCACTCTTCCACGTTCTTACCCCCATACAGCCTCCGTTGCACCACACGTAGTGTATGTGGAGACGAGTTTACTCATTTCATGTTCCGGACTGACTGATGGCAAGACATTGAATGAGAAGAAAAAGGATTAAGATTGAAAGTTATGCAACAAACATAAAATATACATATTTCCATAGGTCTATGTCTTATGCTGTCACAATCGTACCATAGGCAAACTCATCGTAACTCGAGTAATTTCTGCCCTTGGATTCAAAAGAAAAATAGAATAGCTTTGCATAATACGCAGTGTGACAAAGACGGACTGAAAAAGAAAGCTGTACAAAGGGGCACAAAATTATCTTCACTGGACAAAAAAAAAATGAGAAAAAAAGGAATGATCTATTTAGGAATTTCTTGTCAAACTTCAAGGTAACAGCCACATAATTCCATCTAAAACTAAAAGTAAAACTGCCAAATGAACCTCTTAACAAGCTGTAAAGATTAGGAAGGCGGTTATACACAAACAAGTTCCGTAATGAATTTAGAGACTTATAGTTCTGTTACGAGATGTTTCTATAACAATCAAAACAGAAAAATGTAGGCACAGTTTTACGATAACTCATATGAATTCTGTTCACCACGAGTCTGAAATACCTTTAACATTCAGTTTCCATTCAATTCATTTTGATTCATTATCAAGAGTACAATAAAAAGACACACAAAACACATAATCATATAAATATACAATGTAAACTTAACATAGAGTTGAAAAGTAATTGTAACAGACGCCTGATTTCCAATCACGAAGCTCCAATTTACTTCAGTGGCAAAAAAAAAAAAAAAAAAAAATAGCAGGTCTGGACAACAAGAAAACTTACCCGATGTTTGCCCAATACATAGGCCTACAGTCGTGACAGTCACAGCTATTGGACGACATGTATTTCGATTAGAACGTATTAAAATGTAGACCTATATGTTAGGGCCCGACATTAACTTTTTCTCTGGTAGCCCGAAAAAAAAGAAATATAGTGGTCCGAAATAAAAGCAAATACAACATTTCATGTTGAATCTTAATCGCCCGATAGAGCCACCAGAATGTAAAGGTATTCAAATTTTGGTAGCCAAGCATTATCTGTTAGTGGCCCCGGACCACCGGGTCACAGCTTATGTCGATACTTATGGGGGGCCTATAGAGTAGCGAAGCGATGATATTACGGTATGTATTTTGTTCGACCATGGATATTTGGGCTTCGTGTTTAGAACCAGTATCCATGTCAATGAATTGCAATGACGTCACACTTTTATATTCTATTTGATGTAGGCCTACGTAGGGACAGAATAATTCCATACGTCTGTACAACGTCCTCTCGCCACAATATCCATACATCCAAGCAAAACAGATCAAGGCGATCCATTATTTTACCTCTGGATGTAAATTGGCTCATGGTATGAATTACTGTGGACCTGGATGATGGAGAGGTGCACTCTCCCTTCCAACCCGTTCCAACCCCTTGGATAGCCCTACCAGACGCCGTGCGACTTTCCCTGTACAGCCACTGGGTACAGGGCTGTGAGTAGTTTAACACTCCTTGGACAGCATGCCTCCATGTGGCTGGAAGGCATCCGTGAAAATTATTGTGGGTCATTGCAGCCTTTCACGTTACGAGAATATCATTGCATGTTTTCCGCGGCAGATGACTTGGGAGACATTGCTGAACCAAAAGGGTAAGACTAAACTAGACTTTGGATAGACACTGCTAGACCAACAGGCTAAGAGTAAACTAAACATTGGATAGACACATCTGGACCAACAGGCAGAGACTATTACTAAACCTTGGATAGACACGTGCTGCTAGTCCAACACAGACTGAATGAGTAAATAGAAAGCTCTCCTTTCCTAAGTATTTTTTATCAGCAGTAGGCTATGCACTTTAAGGCTGAACAGAAAAGTGAAAATACATTGTACATAACACATAATGTATGTGACATACGAGACGTTTCACATGGACTCCTTTGCCTTTGGAGAAGACTGGTTACTGCTTGCGATGAAAAAAAAAAAATCGCATGATCGACTGGAGAGCCGTGTTTCTTGTCACAAAATGGGACTCCCTTGGGTGATTTTACGCTGTGATAGGGGTGCTTCGGAAAAGCAATTTGCTCCATCGTTAATGGTGTTACACCGGTGTAGACAATGGCAACAATTGCTCATTGCACGCTGAACCCGCCTGACAATGATGAGCTGTAATTGCGCCTCTGAAAGGAGCGAAATTATCCGAATCTTTCTGGATTAGGACGGAGAGAATAAAGAGCGGGGGTGCGTGCCTTTGCGTTTCCAAGCCATTCGCGATTCCCTCCCCTTTGTAAAGGCACGGCGTTGTAATTTCGAGCAGTTCAAAAGCCAAACCGACGCGCCTCCGTGCTCATGTAAGACGTCAATCAGGGTTCGTTTACACGCTCCCATCACACAGGGCTATGCCGACTTCTATCAGCGGGTGCCGTTCGTCATCACTCATTGGTCAAGTCAACCGTGACGTACGCGTTTCGCTCACGTTGATTGGCCAATCCACGTGACCCCGACAGGTTTAGCTGTCACAGGTGCATGTCAGCACATGTGACACTTGGTTTAACACGACCCTTGAATGGGAGGGGCGGAGCTGTCGGCAACTGTTTATTTATCGACAGCCCCTCTGATGTGCCGAAAAGGTGCAATCTCTTTTCAGACGCCACAGTCGGACCTCATCGAAGTGAGCACACTGCGGACTCTTACACCCTCATTCTTCGCTCTCTCAAGCACAAATTAAACCAGCCCTATTCAGCTCGAAACGTAATAAAACACACAATTCGAGCATGGGTTTAATTGGGGCAGTTATTTCCCCCTTTTCAAAGAAAATGAGACAGTAATCAAAGGCTTCTATGCATAGAGGTCTTTGGGGGTGGAGCTGCCACCCAATCCTGATGATTCTTTTGTTATATAATGAGTCTATTCCAAGGCGTGGTGTAGATGCTATCTTACCATTATCGAGGGAATTAATCGCTTAAAAAGAACCGCCTAGTGCGCTCTATCCCGTAAAGCTGAGAAAAACAAGGTGATTAGGTAGGGAGGGGGGAAGAGAGGGCGATAGAGATAGACAGAGTAAAGAAATGGCTTCTTTTTTTTTCTTTTCCCCCTCTTTTTTGATGGGTCGATGGAGAAAGGAGAGTGGAGAAATGCATGAAGATATATGGAGCGGACATGCACCTAATTCATTTCCACTGTCTCCAGTTGGATGGGGTCAGGTGCAAAATAAGAAGAAGAAGAAGAAGAAGAATGGGGAGACCGACCTGAAGATTAAAAATGGCAACCAAAGGCCTATCGGCATTTGTGGTGGGCGTAAATACGTAAATACCAGCAACCAGTGGTCTTATAGTATTACCATCAAACAATCCACATAGCATACTAATGATGCATCAGGTAATCTTCGTCTTCTGAAAGAAGTTAGCCACATGGCGAGAACGCCCCTTCCGCCCCTTACCCTCCATCAAGTCCATCCCCTCCTATAGTAGCATCCACATACATGCTATGGAGAGTATATTATAGTTGGAATCCATATCTACGTCATATCCATGTAAAAAAATACCTTTATGTATATGTGTTCATCCGTACAGAAGTTTCATTTTCCATATTGAAATTATGAGATTTCGCATCAAGCTTGAAAAGGCGGTCACTCCAAGTGGAGTATACAAACTTTCGTCAAGCTTCAAAGACATATCAACGCGTAAGAACTGAAGGCGATCCAGGAGAGGTTAGACAAGATGGGTGTTACACATCTCTGATATTATTTTTTTATGTCAAATCTCGGATTTGATAATCGATTTAGGCTTCTTAAAAAGTAGTATGATGGGTTGGAAGCAAGGAGGATACCTCTTGGTTAGAAGCCATAAGAACTACGCTGCCTTAAAGGATCCATGCAATGCAAATGTATGTCAACTTATGTTGATGCATGATACCCTTAACATCAATACACATGTGTTATGTCATTGTATGTGACCATAATTATGAATATCTAATTGCGTGCCATATATTTTACAATACTTTTTTCTTTAGATTACTTTGATACGCTCTCAACAAACCTAATAAACCAAGATTTTGTCAATGACTTCATCTGGTAATCATTATATGACTAACAAAAGACATTGAAATGCACCCTTCAGACTGAACATAACTTGTATGTTTCCATGTTGCTACATGATTAACGAAAGACGTTTACTTACTGTTTGACTTTATAGAAAAATCTACCAAAGTCACTCAGGTAAATGCTCAACGTGTTCATACTAAGAGCAAAATCTAATTTTTCTGCTGTTCACATGTCTGTAATTTGCTTTCAAAAAAAAGAATAAAGCTATAGATACAATTAGTTTGCATAATATAATGCAGTATGGGTCTCTTGATTTCTAAGATGATATCTCCATTTACCTATAAAACAGAAAAATCTTTATTTCGAATAACTACCTATCAAAAAAAGCACACAGCTAAACAGGTAAACATAATCATATACAAACATCGTTACAGACTCTGTCACCTTAAAAAGCCCGTTTCTGATTTATCCTTTAGAAATTAGAATTCTCCCGCGTCACATCGTTTCCTTGCGGTCCATAATATTGTATCTTTTACATGGCGGTGACTGTATAAGATGAATATTAAATCTGGCAAAGAGGAAGGTTCAAACAAATTTAATAAACTTCACTAAGTATAGAAAGAAAGAAAAGTGATGCACGAAAGACTTTGTGTTTTGGTTTGATATTTGTGTTGTTTCTTCATGTTTACGATACTTTCTTACATTATTTCTTAATTTAGTACAATGTGTCTTTATACAAGTAAAACAGTAGAAAGAATATCGCGTAGACAAGCGAAGCCTTTGACATCCTACCGTACCAGTGGAAAACACTCGAAGGTGCATCATGTCGGTAACTATGTGACATTGTTTGTGTACATTTGTTAATTTCTTTCCTTTCGCTCTTTTTATACCCCCGCCAAACGAAGTTTGAAGGGGGTATATAGGAATCAGCGGACGGTCGGGCGGTCGGGCGGTCGGTCGGGCGGTCGGTCGGGCGGTCGATCGGTTGCAAATCTTGCGTCGCGAACTACTTCCTCAGTTTTCAACCGATTCCCATAAAACTTGGCACAGATGTGTGCCTTGGGTTGTAGATGTGCAAGACGTATTTTTTGACAGTACCCAACAGTACGTTGCCATGGTAACGGCATATTATGGGCAAAAATGGGTACAAATCTTGCGTCGCGAACTCCTCCCACAGTTTTTGATCAATTTTTATGAAATTAGGTACAGATGTTCATCTGAATATGTTAATGTGCAAGACACATATTTCCGCAGTGGCAAAAAGTGCGTTGCCATGGTAACGGTATGTTATTGGTAAAATATAGGGCAAAATGCTTTATGGCAAAACTGCTTCATCAGTGTTCTTCCAATTCTCATGGAATTCATATTGAATGTTTGTCTTAGGATATAGGTCAGCATGACACATTTCTTGACAGTGACAAAAAGTATGTTGCCATGGTAACAGCTCACATATTATGAGCCAAAATGATGGAAAATTTTGTGTTGCAAACTACTTCCTCAGTTTTTGCCCAATTTCCATGAAACTTGGTACAGATGTGTGCCTTTGGTTGTAGATGTGCAAGACGCATTTTTCGACAGTACCCGAAAGTACGTTGCCATGGTAACGGCATATTAATGGCAGAAGATCAAGGAAAGATCTTGCGGATTTAACTACTACCTCAGTTTTTTGACCAAAGCTTATGAAATGTTGTTTGGCGGGGGTATAACCAGTCGCTGTAGCGACATTTCTAGTTTATTCTGTAATCGCTTAGGTTAGATGGCATGATATACAAGAGCCTCAACCTGTCACTATTGCAAGCATCAACATGATGGTCATTCTGTCCACCGATAATCTGTCATGATGTTGAGGTGGGTAGGCCCTATATGTGGATCGATTCTGTCGCGGTAGATGGCGTATCGATCGACACTCACAACGGTAATCTGGCCGCCGGAGGACAGTAGGAGAGGGAAAAAAGCCGCAGTAAATCTGTGATTCATAGATATCGGTCATTCGAGCTCGATAATAAGAGATTATTTCTGACTGTCCAGATGAGAGGAACTACTTCAGAGATAACTCCGTACGATATGCACTCAGAATACCTCTTTGCTCTTTTCCTATCTTCTGATGCCGTCAAAATGGAACCCTATTTCGCCGGGGTAATGATGATAGAGAATCCCGAGTCGTCTTAAGATCCCGAGGGTAGCGCGTGGAAGACGAAATATACCAAGCGGCTTTATAAAAATGTCGGTACTTTCCTTTGAACATATCACCATTAATACCTTCACAGCTACCATACATTATGCACGCACCATGAAAGTCTGGCGTAATTTCGATGTTGGCGTCGCCCCATCCCTCCTTTTTCTCCTCTTCCAACTCCTTTTCAACCTCTCTCTCTCTCTCTCGCTTTCTCCCCCTCTCTCCCTTTCTTTCTTTCTTTCTTTTTTTTTCTCTCTCTCTTTTACTCTCTCTCTCTCATCTACCTCTCCCCCCCCCCCCAAAAAAAAAGATCTGACTCGTATCCATACGGCCAGCAGTTGACTACGGACGGCTGCGCTGATTATAACGGGGCGGGTGGGCAGGCTTGCTGGGCGGGAACCGCCTGTCGGCTTGCCTTTATACGATCACGAGCCGAAGGCTAAAGTAGCGAAAATGACTACCATTTGGGCTCTTGCGGTCCCTCTTTGATTTTAAATTTGCATCTGTATGATAAACAATAAACAATATGGATCTCTACTTCTCCCGCACTCCTGTCCCTCTAAAAAGTCTTCACTTTTCTGTTCCTAGGTACGGCGGATTTCATCCCACCTTTCCCCTTGATGTGGAGTTATTCGCTCAAATCCCCCTTCTTAGGCAGCGATATGCATTTCGGCTTCGCATTTCCAGCAAACTAATTGAAGCGCATGCGTGCTCGTGCTTAGGCGCTTTGCGGGCGCGCGCTTTTTTGCGGTCGCATGCTGGCTTAATTTCCAATGCGGGATTTTTCTGTTTGGCGGTATTCAGAGCCGGCTAAGTAATTTCATAATTCATCCACAGTTGAGGCCGCCGATTTGAAAGAACTGCCAGGTCTGTCGAACGCATGCCATTTGTAGTCCCCCCCAAAATGTCGGTGCATATACTTGTCATTCATGCACCTGCGTCGCGGTTGCAGAGTGATACCTTTATCACTTCAAAGGGAAAAGGCTGGACGCTCTGTCTATCAGAAATGTTGGTTTTGAAAAAAAAAGCATACCTTACAATGCACAAATCATTACTCATAGCGCATGTCGATTCTCAGGAACGGAGTGCTGGGCGCCCATTACTACACATAATGAAACCTGTGAGTTTTTAGTAATATCGTCTTCATGGAGTGGCAGATTTCCAAACAGATTGTACAAAGGAGCGTGGACGTTGTAGAATTTAGATCAGCGTAGAGTGCCAAAAAAAGAAAAAAGACAGCACAAACAAATAAACAAACAAAACATCAATGTTAATACCGACATTCATCAGGATTTACGATATTATTAATGACAGTGATTACTGTGCCATTATGATAAAGTGTGAAGCATATTCTTCACGATTTGTCTTTACTTATTGTAGTGTGCACTTCAGTTGCTTATGTAAACGTCTTTGCTGTTCGGCAACTAAATCATATTAAATGCACGTCTGTGTCGCATTTTATTATACACTTTTCACTTACACACACTCACACACACACACACACATACACACACAAAAAAAAAAAGTTTCAAAGATATGTCACGTTTACAGTAACAAAAAGAAAAAGACGCAATAAAAATACAAAAAGTACAAGGCCACCAAACTCGGGGTTTTCCCTTGCTTCGATTCCCAGATTCCGTCACTATACCATACCAGTTAAAAGTTAGTCTGGAAAGAGAGAGTGAAATTTTACAAAAACAACAGATTTGATCAAAATCTCATTAAATCTAGGGAAGTTAAAGTATTGTTAAATTTCGCATTTTTTTTTTTTTTTTGCAAAACAGTTCTCGATGTTGAAATGAATGTTCAAATGAAGCAGGTGATAATGTCATCACCAAACAATTTTACTACGATCGTGTAAAAAAAATAAGGACAAAAATTCATGTTTGTTTGTTTGTTTGTTTGTTTTTGTTATAACAGTGTAAAACATAATATCATTCCTGGCTGAATAAGTTCAAAATGAAGATCAGTTAAGTATGTTAGGCTTTTCAAACTTGGACATGTTTGACTTTGAACATTTTTTTTTTCAAAGATGGAAATTACAAGATTTTGTGTATACCAACTATAATAGCAAACTGGGAAGCAATGGCATTTTCTCACTCAAATATTCGTATTAATGTTCAAGAAGTCTTTTTTGCAAATTAGTGAAACTTCACAATGTTATAACTTCCCTAATTCTTACCCGACTTTGATTAAAAACTCAATATTGTGTTGATAAAAGTTTACTCGTTTTTATCTGAACTTTTTGAATAGTCCGGAATTCCCTTTAATTAAATCTGAAGATGAAAGGCATATTTAGAGAGTCCCATAAAATTTTCATTGATACAAAAATTTACACATGATTACGGAGAGTCATGTCTTGCATATTTATCCTCTTTCATGTTTTTCTTCTTTTTCAAACCGAAAAGGATCAATTTCTTTTTTACTGCTTAAAACAAGCCACCAAAGGAGACACATGGAAGTGTAATTTGTGAGGATTTGTATTCATTCGTCGTCATAACTCTTGAGCAGAGTTTTGAAGAAGTATGTTAGCGAGAAATTTGAATTGACGACTTTACCAGAGCAAGAGGGAAAATTTTCAAATTATTGAAGCAGCGTATGATAGTCGGTGCTTACCAGGTAATATTTTAGTTAAATCACTTCCAGAAAATGTGGTTTTGAATATACTTCAACGATTTCATTTCAAACCAAACGCAAAATCGTACAGATAAGTTTCGTTTGCTGCAGTGCTTTCATCCACAAAACAATTTCCCTCTTTTCCAATCAAAAGTCGCATCATTTTGATCACACCAGCCAAGCACTCATGATTATGAAAGCATTTGGGAAACAGATGAGGTGTGGCAAAACAAATCTTACATTTTATTTTACTCGAAACTATTTACAAATACCAATGTACCAATCTTTTTTTATCTACTCTGCAGATATTCTCAGAGATTTACTGCTTATCATTTTACACGAGTAGCCTCTAATTTAGATTGAAAATATGAACGTTGTACAACTTGAATAATGGTCATAAATAACATTATTATAGACGTTGAATATTCGTATCACATCTTTTTCTTTCAGTTCTTCTTAGTCACCGATAAAATTGTGAATTGAACTAGAGAGCACAAATATGATCGTATTTCTGCCTACTTTTGTAATTTTTCCTAGAAAATGCTGAGAGAAAATGAATTCAAGGGTGTGGCGCTGAACACCTACAGCATAAAATGAAAACATAAAAGACCAATTCCGATCTTGGATTTCAAAAGCGCGGTTGGGGGGAAATTGTTTCCTGTGTATCTATACACATTATCGGGATGGAATGAGAGAAAAATGAGAGGGGAAAAGACCGAGTAGGAAAAGGGGAGGAATGGGAATAGAGTCTTGTGATTAATGATTATCTTGTGCTCCGCAAAACTAGTACCATCGACAATAGTCTATCGGTGGGACTAGTAGAAATCCGTGTTGCGGCTTATTAGGTATACCACAAAAGATCTATGCTGCAAATGCGGGGAGATGAAGGAAACGAAGGAAAACTTACGTCGCAGAAAGAAGAGAGCCCCTTTTTACTTTCTTTGCCTTTGGTGGGCGGCATAGATCAAAAGGGGATGAACAGAGCCGCAGATTACTCGTCTAATTAGATTTTTATAAGAGCACAGTCGAGAGATCATTACGTCCGTGCAAAGAAGCCCATCTTAGTTATTGATCGAGGTAGGCGAGCCAACTAGGCTAGTATGTTTTCAAATCCAACTTGCTTCAAAATTGAAGAGGAGAGAGAGGGGGGAGGGAGAGGGAGAGTGGGAAGAAAAACGAGTAGATTGGGCGCTCGGTAAGAGAGGCTTTGGAAATGATAGGGCCGTGTTATTAAACACGTTGTATTCTGTCTCTCCTTCTTTTTATATCTAAATAGAGAAGGGAGTGAGAGGACATTCTTCGGTGAAAGCTCTGAAAACAGCTAATCCGCCTTCATTATACCGTCCCATCAAGATGATAATGGCGAACTTGCAACGAAAATTCAAACGGGAAGAAGGTGGGGAATTAATGGTGACCGATATTGACCAAAGAGTTAATCCTCGTGTTTTCCTGCTATTATCGATGTCAACACCACCACGGCCATGGCATTAAGGGGAACTGACGTGGCATCAAAATCTCCACACACACATCAATACATGCTGAGGGAGTGTTAATCATGAAACATATAATGAGCCGAGTCCTTGAATGAAAGCCCGAGAACAGATTAGGGGGCTAGCAAAGTGATACCACCATCAAAATTGAAAAAAAAAAAAAAAAAACACGTCAGGTAAAAGCCCCTTGTGTCACCCACTTTCTACGTCATCATCTCGGTTAAAAGTTACAGTATACAGTTGTTTCTACAACGTTCTACATTGTTTCTACGTGTATAGTTACGAATCTTTTCATTAAGGTATTGTTTACCATTGAGAGCAGTGATATAGAAAATGTTCGAGTTATTACATTTTATGCATATGTGAAGGTCAGTTGTATCACACAAAAAAATGCAATAACGCCTGAAACATAAGGAAACATCACAATGTTTCTCTATAAATCATAACTGTAGACGATTTAGTATAGAAACAATGTTATTATAACTATTGTTCGCATTTTGTGTGTTAACAATACTTAACATTGATTGTATTGATTAATGATTTTACATTGCTTGCTTCTATCCCTAACTCACGTTTTAGAACTATTTTTAAGCACTAAGCTTTGTTTTTCTTTCATCTACAAAAATGTTGAATAATGCCTTTAACTGTGAATGTTTTACAATGCCCGTATCCCTTATTAGCGTGAATTCATAGAAGAATTGCATTCAAAGGAAATAACTAATGAATGTTTTGACAAGAAAATCGCTTTATTTTGAATACCGACACCTACACACAAACACACACGTATGAATACAATATTTATGATGTATATCATATCCCATTCTTGTGTATACTGTATCAGTGTACTTTGGTTTTACTTGGTAACAGCGCGATGGAACATGGACTTGACTTTTTGAATAGCAGTGTCCTGTGGTTACATCGTACATAATTGTATAACACTGTCTCAATTTACTGAATGGCCTATACGAAATATAGAATAGATAAACGACGGAATTGATCAATGAATAGGTAAATCAATATACAAAAATACTCGAGTAGCTGTTCTATGAAGGGGTTATCGCAGGTGTACGAGATTCCTCATTACAGTTCGTCATGTATAGTAGAGGCTTCACAAATCCACACAGTCTCTTCAGCACTTGCACTAAAGTCAAGAACATGGAGTGGGTTTTTTTCTTTTTGTTTTGTTTTGTTTCGTTTTTTGCAAGCCAGTCATGCAGTTTCGGTGGTGATTCACACAATTGAATTCCCTTCAATCATTGTCAATACAAAATAACAGATTATTGGCACACTACATAGACAGAGAAAATGAAAAATACAATTAGTCTAGACATCTTGATGTAGACACTCCAATAAGGAGTATTGCTCAGATGTGTTTCGGTATGTTTTTGCAATTGTTAGCTGTTGCTTTTTGAAGCGCCTTTGCAAAGAAAGTGTGCAGTTGCCATAGAAGTGTATCCATGTTCTTATTATAATCTCAACAATGCCAAAGGGAACCTGCATTTAATTGTCAAGTTGACATAGATCTATATGAACATAAATATGACTACTGCCATGCGGAACAGCAATAACAGTGGAGTCGTCTGCATGGGATATCAAAATGAAAAGAGAAATAATGAATATGGCCGGAAACTACCTCTTTTTGGCTAGAATAATCCCATCCCGCCAAACAGACATATTGACAGAATACGGGTGAGATATCGGAGGACACAATAAAGTAGCAGAAAACACACAAGTGTTCTGGTTATACAGTTTAATCTAAATATTGACTGCTGTGAAGGGTTAGAGTGCTTGTGAGAATCACCGCTGGTTGACGAGTGGCTCTCCACTGCGGTCAATATTTGTTTTATCATATATGCGGAAAATTGTCAAAGATTTCAAGCAGGCCGCACCTGGCTAACACAAGCTGTCAAACCGATAGAGTTTCCCGCCTGCTTTTATGTGTGTGCCATTGTAACATACTGAAGGGGAAAAAAAGGAGAGAGAGAGAGAGAGAGAAGCGACAAGACAAGTGACGTCACAATGGAATGGGAATCTTTCAGGTAGGGGGAAAGTATTAGTGTTTGTTTGTTTGTTTATTGTTTGCTTTTGGTTGTTTATTAATTCAGTGTCAAGTCATTGTCATGTTAATTCCATATGTCGTCTCTCTCGGTGTGAACAGTTTACTGTGCAATAACTGTAGTGTTATGTACACCGTGTTCATGAAAAATTGGAGAAAAAAAAGAATGTTAGAAAATAAATAATGTATATTTTTCCGAACAGCGAGAGAGCACTCGGCCTGTACATCCTCCAGAAGGCGCTATATAGATATGCCTGAATTGATATTTTCAAACTGAGAAATTCTCGGTATCACCAATACGCAGAAAACTCCAAGAAAAGTTCGTTGAACTTGCAGCGTACATGTACACAATCATAGAGAAATTCACCAGCAAATTACCAATTTGCGAGACAAACAGGAACTTTCGTCTTCAAAAGCGTGTTGCCAATTTAAGGATCAAATGTAAAATCTAGTAATATTGAGAAGCTTTTGTAAATTCCGTAAATGAAACAATGATATTTAAAAACATCTAAGTCTAGGTGCTCATATGAAAGGTGTTTTTTTTTTTTTTTACTCTACCTTATGAAATATAATAAATGAACGATAACGATTATAACGAACAGATACAGGCATGGGTTAGACCATATAAATGTGTTTATCGGGACTTAATCGGTTAACGGATTATTTGCAGCTCAGCAGGTGGCTGCGATACTCCATGAATGTGTGAACGCGACTCCTTCTTGACACCTCGCCTTGATGAAACTCCGTCCCTCACGAGGCTGTCTTTATTACGACAAGAGGCGGCGAAGTTGCCATGATATCATGGAATCAATGATCGTCTGCCCTCTCGACAAAGGCGAAGGCAGAACAGCAGGTTTGAGAAGACGCTTTGGATCGACGTGATCATTCGATATATCTTGGAGGTGATACATCGCTAATATGCCACCTTGGTCAGGTTTTGCAACTTCCTGCCCGCCTATTCGCGAGTGAATAAGCGTCAAATGAAACCAGAAGGAGAAATAAATGGAGAAAAAGCGGAGTTATAAACATCGGCAAAGCGGGTGCAAAGAATAGTGGCGGAAGGGAAAGGCTATGCGGTGATCGATAGTTTTGTCACCGCCGCGCTTCCCGCGCGCGTGGTCGGAGCGAGCACAAAACAAACGCGTGCCGTTTGTCACAAGAGAGAGCCGATCCTTTAAAGGTATACCCCGTTGCTAGACAAGCGTCTCGCAGATTAAGTAATATCCATCTCACAGCTTGATGTGATATCATGTAGAACCTATTTCAAGACTTTGCACATCAGTATTTCTTTTTGTGGTCTCAGTTGAAAAAAAAAAAGGACATTTAAGCTATTCGCGTTTTCTTGTTGATGCTTGATAGCGGTCATAAGACACCTGCGCATTTCTTTCGATAGCTTTTAATGCTTTGACAGGTTATTATGAAAACCGTGTTGCTCCATTTCAACTCTCTCTTTTTTTTTTCCTTCTTTTTTTTTTTGGCCTGAAAACAATGTTGTCTAAAAATGATCTGTCTGTGCCTACTCCAAACTTTGATTCCTTTAAATTGGGTTTAGAAAAAAAAAAATCGGTTAAACATCTTGTTGAAATATGATTGTTTGTTGTAAACTTATGTAATTGATTTTCTTATTGTTTATGATCAATTACAACTTGATTAGTTCTTTAACCATTAATCGGTGCTAAACAAGTAGAATTCTAGTATGAGTATTTGTTTTAAATGCACGTGGGTCACATATATGTATATATATATTGTGTTTATATGCATGATCAATGAACGTTTGCTTTATAGAGTACAGTACATAAGCTACGACATAATATTCATATTGTGTTCTTACTCTAAAGTATGATCTTCCTTTAGAACACATTGGTGTCCGCCTTTAAAGAAGCTTCTTTCTTATGTGCTTGTTTTTGTTGTTTCTTGTTGCCTTGTCTCCAATCAGCTAACAGTTAGGAATGTAGACTTGATGAGCGAACAGTCAAATAGACGTAAACGAATGGCTATGTCTCACCCGAGTATAGGTGACGTGACATTGAGATGGAGGCATCTCCAACACGGACCAGACAAGACGTTATGAAGTGCAGATGCGCTGATGAAAGGGTCACAGTAATGACACTCGATTCCCACTCGCAAAGGGGAATATCATGGTCACAGCAAAGAGTAGGAGGAGAAAGAGGAGGAGCAGAATGGTATAAGAGGGTGAAGTTCGACACACTCAATACTCCGATGATTCGGGATTCCACAGGTTGCTCATCACCCCTGTGCTGGCATGGCATTGCTTCGTAATATGTATAGCTCCTTAAAGTCACTATTTAACCATTTGCAGAAGAAACAAAAACCCAGATTTAGTGCGTCAAAATAGTTTTAAAACTGTGAGTTAGGAATAGAAACAACCAATGTAAAAATTCTAATCAGTGTTAAGTATTGTTTAATATACCAAATTTGAACAATTGTTATAATAAAATTGTATCTGGAATAAACCGTCTGTACAGTTATATTTTTTGAGAAAAACAGTGATATCTCCTTATAGTTCAGGCTTTATTGTTAATCTTTTTAATTGGTAGGATGTATTGTGATACAACTGACTTACATAATATTATGCATCAAATGTGATAGCTCCCAATGGTAAATAGTACCTTTAACAGTGCACAGGAAAATGCTCTGCAAAATATGCACACTGTATTAATTTTCAAAGAACTGGTCATGTTGATCTGTGTTTGTTGTATATAAGTTTGTTTTTTATTCGGGGTTTTTGTTTTTTTTTTGGTTTTTTGGTTGTTTTTTGTTTTTTGGTTTGTTTTTTTTTTTTGTTTTTTTTTTTTTTGGTGTAGTGGGAGCCGGTTTATGTTTTGTTTGTTGTTGCTGCTGCTGCTGTTGGCAAGATTCTGATAATCATGATAATTTCTCGAACAATAATGCAAGTATATCATTGCGCATCAAACTGAGGAAGGTGCATGATGTGAAGATAAGAAGACATGTATGGACAAATATTGTACCATGACCAAGTTGAAAATATAAATAAAGTGTGAAAGGCACACATGTCACACACATACACACACGCCGACCCTCAGGCACCGCATCCTTCTCAAATAGCTTGATTTTTGCTTCTTTTTTTCAAAGTATCCTACTCCTGATTTTTCTTACGGCAATTTTTCTTTGTGTTTAGACGCCGGCACAGAAACAGAGCCTATACATGTTATATATTTTGGTGAAAGAATGACGCACAGACAAACACTATTTTCAGACAAATTAACTATTGAGGACGATAACTCACGATATGCAATTGAATGTTCCAACAAGCTCTTCAAAGTCTTTACGACGATATCGCTAGGCGCGATTGTTATTAGGCACGTGCTGTCTCAGTCAAGCCTAGTGTCTTGACAATGTACGTATTTCAACGAAGGTGTTTTGTGACATATGTTTTATGTGTGGCGTAGGACATTCTATGATCACAAGGCATATAGCATGATACATTAATGTGTGTGTGTTTGTGTGTGTGTGTGTGTGTGTGTGTGTGTGTGTGTGTGTGTGTGTGTAGTGCCCACATGGACCTTATTATTTTGTTATCAATGAGTTTGATGTATACGATTCTGCGCATGGGGCGATTTCTTTATTCGTTTATGTGTATGAATAGATTATTTAGAATTTACACATCAGTGTCAAAAAATGCATAGAAATATACGTTTAACACAATTTGAACGCCCTCGATTGAAGAAAGTTAATGAATAATGATGAAACCATCTAATATTGGTGAAATGTTGGATTTTGTCCTCTACCTGACATTGCTTTTACTGTTAGTTTTGTAGCTGAGAATGATAAGGAAGCAGAGTGAAAATCAATCGCAGTGTAATATAGCGGCAAAGAACGAGGCCTTCAATTCAATTCAATTCAATTCAATTCAATTCGAAATTTGATTGTGTAGAATTGAAACTTAATTATGAAAAAATTCATTGTTATTTTCTCCCTCTGCTTATTGTCAGAATGCTGTAACTTTAAACCAAAAGGTTCTGTCGTTCGTATAGGGCGGATTAAGTGCTACGAGTGTGACTGTTAATTAAGTTGCTAATGACGAAACTTTAAAACAAGAACTTGGTTTCTCACCTTGACATACTTTCTTCGTACAGTGGGGCATTTCATGAAGCGTTTTGTCGGATATCTTTTTTTTTCTGACAAATTTGCTCTCAGAGAAATAAGATGCAAGGATTTCCGTAGCTTATAACAGTTTCTTTAAAAAAAAGAAAAAAAGAAAAAATGCCCCCAAAAGGAAACTGTCCAATATGGGTTACTATCAGTGGGCTACGAAGCCCCGTAAACCCTGCCACACTCTTCCATCTATCTACGTGAAAATAGAGGTGTGGCACTTTAATGTAATTCAAGAACACGATGTTAGATTAATAGAAAAAAAAACACACACACGCATACACACACACATAATTACATATATATATATATATATATATATATATATATATACAATCTATAGAAAAAATATATATTGATGTATATAGTATGTTATATCATGATTACAACTTTGTCTCTAAACAACACCTTGACGTTTTGCCCGCAGGGGATTAAGAATCTATGGGATATGCATACGGTTCAATCTGAACGTTCAATATTGTTCGATTGTTAAGTCATTTCTTGAAGCATTTCCTTGCTATTTTATATGATTCTATATTTTGGCAACAGAATTTTAATATAAGATGAGCTTAGATATCTACAACTAAATCTATTACGCCGATTGATCGAAATGTTGGCAGAAACTGGTGACCTTTTCATGTCATTCGTTGTCTTTCTCTTTTTGAAGAAACAATGGTAAGAGGCTTTTTAGTGCATCTTGATCTGAAATTTACGATTCATTTCAAAGCCCTGTAAAGTTTTGTATTCCCTGATACAATGAAAACTACTCCTTTCTTATTCGCTTACCAGTACCTGTGAAGTAAGCACAGTAAATGAAGTACATTTAATCATAATTTCTTGGGCATGCATTCTCAGTTTGATTAACTACAAAGCAAAATTTAGATATGGATAAATGGGCTATTTTTTCTCGTCTTCTGATCTATTTCCCATCATTTCGATATACTTTGAAAATTCAGTGCAATTCGGGACTGGGTGTGTGGCTCACTTTTTGGCGGTAAAATCAGAGCTAATCTCGTCCCATTCATTTCCCCACAAAACCATGACAATATCCGCGAAAAACTTTTTGTGACCGCCGTCGAACACTATCATGTTCACAGCGTGTGATACTCGAAAATGCCGCCATTCCAAACAAAGAAAAAAAAGACAAGAAAAAGAGGTGTGGCATGTTAACCCCCACAAGACCACTATATCAGAACATGTCATAGACATGTTACACAGTCTAGCCGTCGGCGGCAGTGACAGGAGTAATTCAACTTTTCGATTGAGCAAACTGTCGTGCGGCATCCTTTGATAGTGTGCAACCCACAGAGAAAAGATAACACGCCTTCCTTCCTAAATGCTGAAAAAATCGGGACGAGATTACACCTAACGTCGCTGTAGTTATCACCGTCTCGTATCTTTCCTCAGCCTCGCCACGTATCATGTTTTCTGTTCTTATTCTTGTTATTGTTCTCGTTCTTGTTTTTGTTCTTGTTCTTGCTTTTTTTTCTGCGAGCAAGTTCAAATAATGGAAACATCGTGTGGTGCAAAGGTACGTTCCACCCTTTACGGGCTCGTAAACAACGAACTGTAGAGAAGTTGCAGCCGCTACTGAATTTAAAGGGTCACTTCAAGCACAGCGGTTTGCGGTTACACACCACGTCCTGTTTTTACCGGAATATTGGTACCAAAGGTATTTTATTTGGGTTTATACAGGACAGTAATGACAGGAAAAGCTAATGGAAAGGAAAAAGAAGGGGCAATGTATCATCAGCGTACAAAGTATTTGCTTCAGAGCTCTAAATGACACAACAAACAGCTCAACCACGTCAACAGCTCCAAGTTTACTTCACTGAAGAAAATCGAGAAGACCAGAGAATCACATGACTCCGATATCTGCAACAGACAAAAAAAAATAATCGTTATTAGATGTTAATAACTAGCATACAATTCATTACATTGCAGTGGGGCGCTGCGGTCAGACTCCCGACTCCCAATCTGAGGACCCGAGTTCGATTCCCGCTCAGTGCTTACGTCCTTGGACAAGATGTTTTTAACCACCACGTCCCTCTCGACGTATAGGTGTATAAATTGGTACCTGGCAACGCTAGGGTAATAATAATGGCAGGGCCCTCTATTTAGAGCAGTGGCAACACTGAGGAGGCTACTCTGGATAAAGAAGACCTTATTGTTGTTGTTGTTATCATCTTTGAATTATTATTATCATTATTATTATTATTATTATTATTATTATTATTATTATTATTATTGGTATATTCCTCCTCTCTATTGACACGAAAAAGTTTGGTATCAGTTTTCCTTATTGCCGAGTCTGTCGCTGTCGAAGGTTTATTCTATTCATTTATCTAGCTATATATCTTTTATCTGGAAGTTGAGTCAGAAAACCAGTTTTGTACCATGAGGATGACAGGGTACAGAAATTTCGCGTGCATGGAATTTTTGCGAATTTCGCGAGGAACCAAGCTTCGCGAAATTAAACTATGCTCGCGAAAGTTCTTGTCTACACTATGCATTGAATGCCAGTGGCAATTGGCGAAAACTTCATGTTGCGAAAAAGGCCGTCAGCTCCCCTATTTACGAAAATTCTATGTCGCGAAAATTTCTGGTTTTACAGCATAATAACACAAGCTACATGTCAGTGTTACTTGTAACAAAAAAAAAAGAATGGTAATGATTGAATGTCATTGACTTCTGTCAAAAAGTGAAGAAATCGTGTAGTCGTAAAACGTGACAATTGCTTTATACTGTGCTGTAAGAACAGTGGTGCGATGCTATTGGTAGCAGTATAAGTCATGCAGTTATCGTGGAAATGAATTTTAAGTACATTTCTCAATTACTTCAGCCAAAACTTTGATGATTACAATCAACGACACCTTCCAAACATGGCAAACTTCCTGCAAGTGATTTTTTTTTTTCAGACTTTCAACTGATTTGCGCGTGATGCTTGATACCATGTGGCAAGAACATCATGGCGGGGCAGAACACAGGGGCGGGGCACTTGAAAGTCATTCGCCTGGTCTTAGGATTTGCTTCTTGTAGATTTGTTGTTGTTGTTGTTATTATTATCATTATTATTATTATTATTATACAGGGTGAAAGACTGGGAAGCAAGAATAGTCACCAAGATTAATGATTCACAGGAGAGAGAGGTATTGAAGAAAATTTCTCTGATCAGTCTACAAAAGATCGTATTTTCTTCCGTTCGTAGAGAACAACGCCGATCCATGTTCGTGCTTTCTTTCGACAAAATAGAGAACAATCGAACAAACAGGAAAAAAAAAGCAAACCATAAGCATATTGATCATTGAATGGAAGTTATTGACCTTTTAAATTTTTGCAGACCTTCGTACGACGTCGATTCGCCACTTTTTCGTTGACTTTTACACAATAAAGATGAAAATGTTAACAAACACAATCGCCTTTTTAAAAATAATTTTGCCATTGCGAACCATTCCACATTGTGTTTTTTTCTTTATGCTAAATGGAATTGTTAAGACTTGCGAGCTGGTCATTGGGAGACCTTTGACGTCATTTGTATTTGCATTAACTGTGATTGTGACCAATGTCATTGTTTTGTTATTTTTTGAAGCGTATTATTCTTATGATATTCCATAAACCTATCTATAGACTGATTTCAACAAAGAGCTCTAAATTGTTCATTGACGTCACGTTGGACTTGACGTGGGGCCTGTATTTATACGCATGATTATCAAACGGTATTCACTATGTCTTCGTCACGGCAACATCTTTAGGCTAATCCGAGATTAAACATTGAAAAAAGCTTGAGTCAGTGGACTGAATAACTTCCAGATAATCAATCGTTTTGGTTTATTTGACACGCCATTGAAAAGAAGAATATAGTTTTTGCTATATCTTTTCTTTTGACGGTATTAAGTGTTTTGTCTGTGTTTGTTGCTTTTTTGTCTTGCATAGAGTTTGTATGTAGTAGGATATATATATATATATATATATATATATATATATATGTTTATATGATAGATTTAATTCATATTGATAGCTATAGATGTACGAACTTGTCCTAATGCGATTGGACTATATTGAGGGCGCTCTGACCCGCCTACCAAACTCTAAGCCGAGATCAAACAAAATTCCGCGACAAATAAATAATTCCGCGACGTTTCGGTGTATCTTTTCATCTTCCTGAACACTACCGCCTAGCGATTATAGGGGGCGGCCTGTCTGTGTAAAAAGAACCCGAACTCACTGTTTGATTTTCAGCCCGCTTTCAAGTCGCCCGTTTTTTAATCATGTGTACTGTCGTGCCGCCTCGGCCCGACCAACAACGCAGTCGCTTCGTTTATATGACACGAATATTTGTCTTTAGTTTCGTTATGTCGTGTTGCTTTTGACTCCAGCTATTATTTTCTCTCTGTTTTTTTTTTTTTTTTTTCATCTGCCGCTCCGTCGTAGGGTGCACGCGAAAAAGGCAACCAGGCGGTAGACAAGGGTGGCGCATGTGTGTGTTTGTGTGTGTGTGTGTGTGTGTGTGTACCTCCTCTGCTCGTTTCGGAGTTTTTGGGTCGAGTCGAGAAAACGTCGCGCCGTTCACGCCTTCGTACTGCGCCCGGACCAGAGATTCCAACTAGGTTGCTGTCGGTCCGCCTTTCATCTCGCTGTTATCTTCTGAAGGAAGAAAGCGTTGTCTAAATTAGCTCAGCAAGAGGGCATGGCGAACAATCATCGAGGAGAAGAAAAGAGAAGAAGACGGAGAATGATAGGGGAGGGAGAGCTCGAGAGGCGGGGTAGAGAGGGAGAGATGATGAGGGGGAAAAAATCCCCCAAAATCGCCCTCTCGTCTCGTCTCAGAAGGTTGCATATCATTATCGCCCCATACACACACTGCGCTCGTACACACACACCCTTTTCAGCCAATCAGCTAGTCTGCTCGGCCGTCCGGCGGCCCCTTTGATCTCTGAAATCCAATTATTTGTTTATACAAAAGTGGCAGTCGGCTATTACTTCATTAAGTTGCCCGCCCCATTGTACCGCCTTACCCGGCCCCTCTTATAATGAACGCTATTTTTCGAGTCAACAATCTCTCCGCGGGTCTTTTGTGGCGAACTAATGGATAGGGCCCCCTTTCAAATCCACCGCACTGTAGTCTGATTGGTCGGCGGCGTTTCTCAAAGGCGCTCGACGGGCCGATCATTGGGTGTCGGCGAGATGAAAGCGAGACGTAATGCGGCTATCCTGTACAGAAGAGTCGCACACAAACATCATACAAATAACACGGGCTGGAATATTATGGGCCAGAAACCCTACCCCCCGTGCGTTACGAAGCTATCTCGACAACTGCATTGTTCGCATGACAATTCCGGGTCGTACATTGTCACGCTCCCCTCTGTCTGCTCAAGAAAAAAGTTCGCCAACAGGGAGCGAGCGGGGAGGATCGTAACTCGTTCGTGAGCTCGAAATTTTTACACGTTTCACCGGCAAGCGTGCGGAATATATCGAAGTCAAGTTGAAGTTGTTACTAGTGGAATTTTACACGGTAGACGTACACCTACGATGCCGCAGTTGGAAGTTATGTCAAAATTCTTGCAGGTATGTATCGTTCTTCGCAACTTTGTTTTGTATTTAAATATTTGGACACAGCTTTTCTATGACATGGTGTGTTTCGGTCAGTTAAGTTTGCATTGTTGAGAAAGTCGCATAGCATATCACCTGCCATTGAGACTGATAGAATTCGAGATCATGAGATACGCGGAAACGACAACTGTCATTTGCGAACTCCATGGTTGATACAAGGAGAGTGCCTCCGTGGTTGAAGTATAAAGGCAATGTTGCCAGTACAGTACAAAGCTTCTGAAGTGCCTTGGCTTCAGGGTTCGGTTGACAAGCAGTATATAACAGAGTTATGCTAAAGAATTAATTGCACCGTGTCTGAAAACCTAGCGTGTTCGATTTGCAAGCATTTTAAACAGACACAGTTAGTTGTCATCGTCTTTGAAATAACCCTGTTATTGAATGAATGCAATGACTAGAATACGAGTATATGTGGTATCCGGTACATTTCTTTTATGTCTATGTCACCCTGTCTGTACCACATTCTGAAATTTGTTTGCTGACTCCAGTACAATGAATGACAATACTCAAATAATGCAATTGAGAGACTGTACATTATATGGGTAGTGATATTTTGGGACTCTTTCCTTTTGGGGGTGGGGGTCGCTTCTCGTAAAGTAAGATCCGTCTTGAATTTGCGTACACTTACCTGCATCGGGGTACAGAAATGAAGAATTTATTTGTTTTGTTTGTTTCCTTTCGTTCGTAAAGAATCTCTATCTCTAAACGTTTTCTAGTCAGATGCAGTCATTTACATCTCAACTTTTGGGGGACATCTTTTTTGCAATGTAAAGCTGGTGGAATATTGTGTACTGCTTGAAAAGGTAGCTGCATTTTATATCTGTTTATGGTAGCACTGGTACAAGTCAAGTTATACACTAAACATCCAAAGTATATTTGCTACAACTAGTTTCTGTTGAAAACATAAAAAAAAAAATCTAAAGAAGAAAAATACGTGGACTTCAGCGACAAGTTGATTGTTAAAGTTAAGAGCTTTGATGTTGATAAGTGAGACAGTATCAGTTATTCATACTGGTGAGACATATCAGAATATCCAGTTCTTGTGTGCATATTATGTGTTCACAGACACAGTTTCTTAATCATCTCTTATGACAAAATCACCTTGTCTTTGAGAATCGATAACATTCAGAAGATACGAGAGACTGGTGAATTGTTTGTGGTGTGGATGAATGCCATATTGGACCGAAATTTATTGAGCGTCAGTCGCGATTTCATGAGGAGGGGATGGGTCTAAACATTCATCATCTGTTGTAGGCTGAAAAGGAACTTCAGAGAACTCCTCCAGCCAGATCCATGGTCAGTGTTAGGGAGGAAGAAAGAATGCTACTGATCTCTATCCAGGTGTCATTGGAATATATGTAAATCACTGAAATATGAAATTTGCTCTCTGTTTGTATGATACATTTGCTTTACGTTTTAGCAAGGGAGTTATGTTGCTCATATGAGTCATAAAGTCACATTATGGTTCACGAGGCAAAATTCTTGTTAATTAAGCATTCTGAAAAAGCACCATGTGACGCTTAGAATACTTAGGGAGGTGGAAACCCCCCTCCCTGGAATACTTTAGCAGTCATGTGCATACACATGAGGTCATCAAATGCTACTTGCGCGTGTGTAATCGCATTTATGAAAGGTAAGCGCATACTGCTCGCTGTACAATAAAAGCCACATTGTTTTCTGCCCGTATTGATAAAGCCAACACGTGCAGTGTCGCATCAGTGTAAACAAGCATGGCCTTGGGAGGTTCTTTTCATCAATATGCCACGTTCTGGGTATTACACATTTGGCTTTTTCCGGTAACTCGTGAAGCCTCTGTTTGGTAGGATGACCAGCGATATTTTCGGGATTGTGAGTCATGGTGACGCTAAAAATTTACTCCGAATTTTCTCGAAAATTGACATCATTTACTATTATAGCAAAAAAGTTTGGACTGCTGCTCTATTGGTGACGATTTTTAAAGCCTAATCATTGAGCAAGCTTTAGCTCATGGCCTGATCAATGTGCATCACGTTGACACCGCCTCTCGAAAGTGACTTTCCCGTTCTTTTTCATCTTGGATGGATTAGCGGCATTGCACAGTCAGTAACACCACCTCTCAATCTTCGTGATCTCTCTAAATTGCCCCACGTGATAAATCTGACGTATTTTGTTAGTTACTGAAATTCTGTCACGTTTGATATTGGCAAGAGCTATGATAAAGGTACTGATTGTACATGTAGGATAATTATTGTCTTTTAACCCCAAAGAGGCGTATATAAGGGTAGATTGATAATTAGCTTTTGTTACATCGTGATGGATTGAGCCCCGTATGATATTCTCGTCCTAATTCATACTTCCGTAATACTGTTTGATGGGTGGTTTGATTCTGATTTTCTTCATTTCGGTTTTTCAGCTTTTGGTCTTGTTTTTCTTCCCATTCTGATACAGACATCGGACTCGCACACTTCAAAGCTGGAGCAGTCAAGCCCACTCGCAATGCTGGCCGCAACGTGCAGAAAGATCGGCGGCTGCACATCGGCGCAGGATCCGTCGAGAGAACACTCGCCCAGCACGCAACACGTGCCCCGCGAAACCCACTCAACGAAAGTGGGCACTCCAATCGCCGCCACGGCCGCCGTGTTTCCGTCTTCGCAGCCGGGCCGTCGTTACGAGCTGCCGCCGACGCCTCCCGCAGAGGGCACCGTGCCGACTCGGTGTGAGTGCGTTAGCTTGTCGGGCATCATGCACCAGTCCGTGCTGCCTCCGTCGTCACACCAGCCGTGCTTGAGACATCATAGCTGGTTCGCGACAGCGGCGCATAATCACTCGGCGATGACGCATGTGAATCTGGCCTCACATTATCAGTCCCACCAACATCACTCTTGTCACCACCCCATCGCTTTTTCGTCCATCCACCACTCCCTCTCGCACCAGTTATCGCCTTGCAACACGCCCAGCCCGCCAATAACGCCCACGTTTCATCACCATCACCATCACCACCATCTCGGCCACGCACTGCCGCCCGTTTCGCCGCCGAGCATCAACATTCCCAGCCCCAGCCTGAGCGTGCCCAGTCCCGTCCGCCTCACCCCACCCGGTGACGAATCTCAGTGGTGGAGCCTCACGCGGCCTTCCCATTCAACGCCATTCTCGCACACATTTCCACCTCAGTCAGCCCAGCCGTTTGGCATCTACCCCCATCACCTCGACAACCGACCAGTGAACTCAATAACCAAGCTGGCTGCCCGGCGATGCAGACGATGTCGATGTCCCAATTGTCTGAGTAATACGAACTCCGGCGAGCCCGCCAAAAAGCGACAGCACATCTGCCACATTCCGGGCTGCGGAAAAGTTTACGGCAAGACGTCGCACCTGAAAGCGCATCTGCGATGGCACACGGGCGAGAGGCCGTTCGTCTGCAACTGGCTTTTCTGCGGGAAGTCGTTTACGAGATCGGACGAACTCCAGCGACACCTGCGCACGCACACGGGTGAGAAGAGGTTCGTGTGTCCGGAGTGTGGAAAACGATTCATGCGCAGCGACCACCTCAGCAAGCATGCAAAAACCCACGCCGCCAGGAAAGAACCGTCGTCTCAAGAGACGCACGACGAGTCTGAAAGCGACAGCGAAGATGAAATCGTGGACGTGACATCTGATTAGACATTACGATAATGTCTTCGGTCTTGTTTACCGAAGAGACTTCGAAAACGCACAAAGATTGAACCTCGGATATTGTATGCTACATCCACACTATCTTTGAACATTGCAGGTATGGAGCAATGTGTGCGTATAGCATCCATTCCAACAAGCATGTACTGGGTGATTTGACGTTTCCCTGTGTTCAACACCTGTCCTGTATTATGTGCACAAAGTTCCAAGCTGGAAAATTAAGATACAAGTGTTTTGTCTACGACATGATAAATCAGAATGCTAGTTACTCGCGATGACGTGTGACCATGTCGCCAACAACTGAATTCGATGTGCCAAACCGTGGGGGTTCCCCCTCATTTCTCTCTCTCTCTCTCTCTCTCTATCTTTACTAGTATTCAGAATTGTAAAATTTGTTTGCCTGAACAGCAAATTTTATGTTCTCCACAGACAGTCACTATTCGTTACGTGATGCATTTTTGCACTCTTGTTTACCCAACCATGGATGTGTTAAAAAACTTTTTGAGTCAGCCACATGCTATGATCAATGTTGTCCTCGTTTTAGCACAATCTGAAGGCCAACTCAGAGAGTCGATGGCGCGAACACAAGTAATTCTTGTATGCTGCAACCAAACAGTTACCACGACGCCATTTTTTCCCATGGGAAATATTCCACCTGTGCGTAACGTTGACATTAAGGTAATTGTCAATACAACTCGCCATGACGTAATAATGTTATATTTACTATAGAAATATCAAAGTGCATCAAGTAAGCTTTTGCGTTCCTGATGGTGAGCAAAAATAGTGAAATCCTTGCCCGATAATTTCTACCAATTTTTCACTCCCGCTCCTGAACGAAATAATGGTTCAATTATGTATGAAGCAGTTTGAATAGGAAAGTGACCCCTGATTCAAAACCTGGAAAAATGACAACTGTCTTCATTTATACATCAATCGAGAAATGTTAATCTCGTAATAATCGTTGTGATATGGACGAGAAAGTCGTACAAGGAAATCTGAACGAACTTACTCGTTTCCGTCATTTATCAGTTATGCCCCACTAGCCGTCGAGTCCCACGCTCAATTTGAGTAGCAAATAGTTCTAATAAAATATTTATGTATCACAACGCGGTTAATTGATAACCATTTTCCGACGGCCGTTCCACTTGTCCCTAAAAGGCATTGCCTTGTTGAAATAAAAACGAATATCGGCGCTACAAATTTTAATCCACCAGCTCACATGTGTTTGTACACAGAGAACTCAAAACGACTTGATTCTACGCTCAGTATATTCGTCTCCGAGTTTTCCAGCAACTTTGTGACTTTCCATTGGATTATATATATATATATATATATGTATATATATATATATATATATATATTACCGGTATGTAGCTAGCTATTTTGATAAGAGATTTCTTTTTACATAATAATTTCAGAGGCACATGTAAGCATGCTCCCAAATATGTGTTAAAAGGCAACTCCGCCAGACTTGTCAGGACGTCCTTGAAAAGGTTCACGGAATAAGAGTATAGCAGAATTTGAGCAAAGAAAATGGGAATCGAATCCGATTTCTTTTTAACTTTTGCTCATTTTTCATTTGTATCATATATATTTCTAGTCAGTTTCCCATTGTTTACAGAAGTACATCTTGTTAAAAGTTACGAATATCGGTGACGGTCCAAACTCAAATTAGATAACGCAATGTTCATATATACCCCTTACATGTTGACACACAAACCTTCACGTAGTTCATTTTTAAATGAATCCACCCTAAAAAAAAATGCATCCTTGGCTTCAAATTGTAGATTTGCAATAATATGTCTATATGGTTAGTTAAATGAGGTGTTGTTATATTACCAATTATTCATATGGAGAAAAAAAGTGAAGCCATCAGATTCTTTTGCTTTTGTCATATTTAACCGATGTCAGTGAGATTTTGTCACTTTTTCTGTTGTCATTTAGCCCGTCATTGTGGCATTGCCCATACCATGTTTGCCCGGGGACGTTGGTCGTTGGTTAGGTGCTATGAATAAATGTAGTGCTGTTTGTATACCGTTTATATGAAGTGCATTTTAAAAGAAGTGCGTAGTATTAACACAAACCGTACCGTGTACACTTGCTCGTTCCAGTACTGGGGGAAATTTTCGCTGCACAGTATATGAATTCGATCGGAGAAATACTTCTGCCAGTGCCCTGAATATTTATGATATGATTGTATGTACGTATGTTACCAAACTCGTAACTGGCCACATAAAAGTAAGTGAAACGGGATGACTTTTCAAGTAGACTGCATGTATTTTATTTTTTCAACTGTCAGATAACCAATGGCCAGTCGTATTTCCACACAAAGGTAGTATTTCACTAGAAACCTTTAAGAATCAGTACATTTTCTGCTACATCATTAGGACAAAAAAAAAAGGTGTTAATGTCATACTTTTTTCTTTGTTTTCAATACAGTACTTTATGGAATTCTGTGGGAAGTGAAAAGGTAAAACGCTTTTTACCCTGACAAGCTCAAAGTAGTTAACAAATAAATACTTTTTATAAATGAAGGTGATTCGTGTGTACTGGAGAAGCAACCGAAAAGGGAGCGTTTTAAACTGTAGATCAGAGGCATTTTGAGCGAAATCGAGCAGTTTGCGACAGTTTCGATGACACGATAGATTTACAGGGCTTTCTGAGGAGTAGCTATGTCTCCGGAACATCAATATTGATTTTCATAAAAGAGGAGGGAAACTAGTAAGTTGTTCACATTGAAAGCAAACATGGAAAATTTCCCACATGATGTTTCAGTCGTGCACTTTATTCTTTTTGATGCTCCATGATAGATTTTTTTCTATTTTTCGGAAATACAGATGGTGGTTATGATTTTCCGCGGTACTGGTGTACCAATGTCACACAGAGATTTGCCTGTCTGAATTTTTACTACATTTCTTGCAGTGTAGATCACTTTATTGACCGCAATCTCCTTTAATAGTTACTGTGAGGTCTCAAGGCAGTATCTTCGTTAATGTATTCAAACAAATAACATAAATGTATAATACAAAATGCTTCAGTTTGCACATGAACCGTCCTGTTAACATTCGGGAGCTGGGAAATGTGAAGTTTTGCTTGGATATGTCGTGGTCTCCGCTTACAAATGCCATTGATTATATATATTTTTATGGTGTTGCCGTGGAAGGCAATAAATCTCATGTTTCGTGCAATCGTATATTCTTCTTTTTTTTCCCCCAAGCCGATGTACATTATGATTGACTAAGTTCTATATTTTGCCAAAGTTTTCATCCAGTTATAGAGACTTTGATCTGTATATATTTGATCGTTGAAAAGTGCCAATATTTGACACGTATTTTGAAAAGGGGAGAAAAAAGACACTCTCTTTTGTGACTTTTGTATCAGAGTGGTATATGACGATTATTACAATCATGGATTCTATGAAACAACTTGATCCGCAAGTCAGGCGACTGCACGCATTATGATTGTCAATGTGCTTGATGCTCACAAATAAATTGAAATGACATGAGCCAACACTAAAGGAAGTGGTTATACATTCTCTTTTCAGTGTCAACTTCTCAACAAGAGAGTGAAAGAGACGTTAAAAGATGTTCACGGAAGATATCAAGTAATCAAATACAGTATGATGGTGATGAATTCAACTTGCTTTTGATGTCGAAGTGCGGGAGAAAGAGAGAGAGACAACTTACAAGAAAACTCCACTCATCGTTCATTGTTGGCTTTAATGAGAAGGGTAAATTCAAATCGAAGTGTTTCAGTATACAGGTACATTGTAATCGGACAAACAATTTCTGAGAAGTTTGAAGTCCTAACATCCACCTAAAAAAGGTAGCTACGCAGAGAAAAACATGATGTCATCAATTCTTAATTCTGCCATAATTTGAATATTGAAGTTTTTGGTTTGATTTGCTTTGTTTTTTAAGCAGTCACTATAACCTCCCTGCCCTTAGCAAAACTTTGTCAAATCGTATTATTTCCAGAGTTATCAATGCAAAGGATATTCCTTTAATATATCGTTTAAGCAAAGACGAGACATTCAGTGAAGATTTGTGAGCAATAGGAGTTTGCATCTTGTTTTGCTCAACATCACTGTCTTGTTCGGAGACTAAGATTCCATTTTCGTCTTATTTTGGTACGTTACTTTGCATTTCCATAATTCATTTCTTTTTCGCAATTCAGTTATTTATCTACTCCCATCAATGAAATGAAATACGCAACACAAGGTGATCTCATTCATCAATTCAATACTGTTAAACAAAGTGAAAGGACAAATCATCAAGTGTAATACAAAATATATGTCCAAAGGATGATGAAGCGATAAAAAGGATCAATGCCCATTTTGCCATTGCAACGATAACGGATGAATATGGTGATAGAAAAGAATGACCTACTGAAAAACAAAGCTTGTAGGACGTAGATCACTCAACAACAACAACAAAAGCAGCACCACCAATATAACAATAGAGCGCATTTTAAATGCTAAATTAATCCATGTACCGCTGGAGGAGCATTTGGTCATTAATATAATGATTGTGATGATGTAAATGATATAAAAGCATACCATTAACAATACACATGTACTTGTTTCTCGTTCGTTTCAGTCGGTGGAAGTAGGTATCTTTTCCCGTACTATTACTACTGGCAACGGTACCGAAAAAGAAAAAAAATAATATTAAAAGAAAATTGATAAGGAAAGAGCAAAACCCTGATTTATACGCAACTGCCCTCGGTTTTTAACGATTGGAAATGGAGATTGAAAGAAAAGGCAAACGAGGAGGGAGGAGAGATATTAAATGTAATGGCGGCTTGTGCAAAAGACAATTCGGAGTCGGTGAGAGAGGGTAAGGGAACATTGACATAGATTTGATGGCTTGTCATGGCTGATTGAACGTGGAATTTATGTTCTCCCAGCCAAAAATGATGTACCGGGGATCCGGCGTGCATCTGGAAGTTACAGCTGGCGTAATCATCTCCATCAAAGAAATCATCTCCATCAAAGAATGTTACAATTTTCATTACGGCATCTCGCTTCCTTTAATAATACAAACATACACACACACACACACACACACACACACACACACACACATTATATATACATATTATATATATATATATATATATATATATATGTATACATATATATATATATATATATATATACACATATATATATATATATATATATATATATATATATATATATATATATATATATATATATATATATATATATATATACACACAATAGGAACTCCTCTCCGGATTAACTTCAACTCGGGTGAGGGGTGGTAAGTTATACAAAAGGTGAAAGTTTTGCTGAATATCGGAATTGAAACAGTGTTACAGAACCTCAAAGCTTTGCATGCTTCTACAGAATGCACATCAGGTAAGATGGTGATGTCTTGACTTAGCAGCTCATCCAGTGGTTTATAATAAAACATGATACTGACTCTGAGGTGTGAATTTTCTTCAGTTTGTCTCCCTCTACAAATGAAATTTGTAAGATCGCAACTGCTGATGTATAATTCAACAAAAAGTCAAATCATAGATCAGCAGTTGCGATCTTACAAATTTCATATGTAGAGGGAGACAAATTGAAGAAAATTCACACTTCAACCTTCACCCTAACATGATACTGACTCTGTACATCGATTCAGTAACAGCACCCCCTTTCTCTTGGAAGTCATTGCTAAATTGATTCAAAATTTTGCCTGGAAGGATTTTTCCTTCTTGAATTATTCCGAAAAGAAGATTTAGAAAAGATATTTAGTAAATCTTACGTGCTGCAGTAGGCCTATGACGGCATATCATCACTTTATCTTATCTTATCTTATTGTTTGTTTGTTTCTGGCGTGTGTTTGTGAGTGTGTTTGCTATGTCTTTAAAAATCCATAAGCTTAACAATCTTTTTTGTCTGCTTTTAATGAAATTTATTCAACGTCTATCTTTTTTTCTCTCTCTCTCTCTCTTTTTTAGTTTACGCCGTTTATTACAGTCAACTTCAGCGTCATGAAATGCCATTTCACTTTAACTCCGTGAATCTCGTTCGGTACCTCCTTTCAGAGGAGATTCCGGACATGCTAAAAGTTAGTCTGAAACGAAAGAGCTTAGTAAAATATGTCATGCACAACTGTGAAAATTGGATCAAGATAATCAAAAGTTGTTTAAAAGTAAGGAAGTTATAAAAATATGAAAAGAGTTTGTAAATCAGTTCAGAACAGCTGGTTTGAATATACAAATGAGTGAGCTGATGACGTCATAACATCTTGATTTTTCGTTTGATGCTCTGAAATAAATATGAATAAATTTCAATTGTGTATTGTGTATAGCACTAGAAAGTTCAGGATTTTGTATAGGCCTATCATGTAAATGGCGGCGGTGAGGCGATCACATGACTAACCTACTGTTTACATTTAGTTTTCATAATATTTATATTATCTGTTTAAGAATTAATTTTTGAAAATTAGTGAAATTTACCATTTTATAACTTCCCGAATTGTATACAATCTTTATCAAATGTTCACTGTTGTGTTTGTAAAATCTTGCAGTTTCTTTTCAGACTATAACCTTTATATCGTCCGGAATTCCCGTTTAAGTTCACATATCCACAAAATGATACCAAAAATCTGTTGATTCTTGTTATGAAATCAAAACCAAAATAAAACAAAAACAAGTGCGTCGGTGCGAGATGATCTGATATTGGCAGTCCTTCAAGGAAAGAAAACTAAATGCACTGTTTTGTCTTGTTTTCTCGCACGATTGAGATGGTTTCTTATCCTCTACAAGCTCGATCCTTTCATGTAGATTCAAAGCAAAACGAGAATCTTATATGAGTAATCACCAACGATATACTTTATGTATTTATGCACATACACATACCTATGTATATTATATGGATATAAACTTTGCATATTATATATAAAGATAAATATTTGTATATGATATAATATATAAAGAAATATATATATATATATATATATATATATATATATATATATATATATCGGATGGGACACAAAATGGAGGTCCCGTGTATGAGAGAGTAACAACTCATGCACGTAAAAGATCCCGCTTCATTCATTCATCGCAAAGAGCAGGGTGTTTAACCCGGTGAAGTGGTCCCACCTCACATCCAACTGGAGCCCCATGGAAGACCAGCTTAACGTAGCTGAATATGGGCAATCCAGTCATCTTCTCAGATCGAAAATGAACAAACAAAAACAAATAAATATATATAAATATATACATAAATAAACTTAGATAATGAGAGAGAAAGAGAGAGAGAGAGCTCAGTATCATAAGCAACGACCCTTTTTTATGACAGTCATGCCGTCTGAATCATTTGTAGGCTGCTATCAAATTTTGCATTAGTGCGGGCATGGGATTGGTTTTGGCTCAATTATTCTTTGAAGATTTTTTTTTTTTAATAAACAGACGTTCATATCAAGAAAATTGTTTTCTAATGCTCAAATTTCGGGAAGGGGAAGAGTCGTCTCTTTTTGTCTCTCTCCCACTCTCTGGGCGCACAGCTAATATTTAAGTATGAATATATTCACGTTTGTACATATGTACACGTATATTTACATTTAGGGAATATTATTATGTACATGTAAACACACATATTTATCTATACATATTGTACAACATATCTTTATGATTAAAACTATACGTAATCATGTGCATGTGTATTTTTGACAGAGCTGTTGCCACATTTAAGTGAGTAGAGTACATGATTGTATAATCATTCCGAATAGTGATGGTCTCACGTCTCATTGGAATCTGATTAAACATATGAAGATTTTGAACTCAAAATGGGTAAAGCGCCAGTTGTAAACATTTTAAAGGCATAATTTACCAGCATTGTTGCTTTAAAATAGTTCTAAAATGTAAGTCAGTGAGAGAAACGACCACTGTAAAAATTTGAATCCATATAAGCGATTTTAAGTATTGTTAAATAGACAAAATGTGAACAATAGTTATATAAGAATGCTTCCAGACTAAACCGTCTACAGTTACGGTTTTGTGGTATACAACAACAAAAAAACACTGATACCTCCTTACAATTTAGGCTTTATTGCGAAAATTTTATATGGTTAGCTGTTTTGTGACACAACAGACCTACACATGCATTAAATGTGATATCTTGAACATTTTTTAAATCAATGCTCCAAAAGGTAAACAGGACCTTTAAAGTAATTCTAGCAACAGATAGAGCAAAATAAAACCTTTCAAATGATACTTCCCTTGTTGCCTGAGATGGAATATTCTTGAGGGTATCATTTTAAAAGAAAATGCCATATTTTCTCTTTGTTGTTTTTGTTGTTGTTTTTAGCAGGTTTAAATGGGAAGTATCTCAAATTGACAAGAACGGAGTAAACTAAATCAAGGATGAAACTTTTCATAATTATGTAAGATGTGGAGTTTGTAGGCTGTAATTCATTCAGTGTTCAATTAACTTTAATATGAATAGCATATATTCAATTATCGTTTTAGTGAATTTATTCTACATTCTTGAAGAAGAAAACTCACTCTACGTTCAAATGAACTTTCAAGGTGGACACTGCATGAAGTCAAACAGAACACTAAAATGTCATGCAGAAAATTCGTTTTACACTCTTGTAGAAAAAACAAATCCCTCAATGTTTAATCGAACTCTTATGTGGAAATGAAAGTCAAACAGAACAGTAAAATTGTCAATGCGTAAATTCATGAGTGAAATGACTGATTGAGATATGTTATATCATATTATCAACCAAGAAGAATAAGTGAAATTTCATTCAAAGAGATTTAAAATGTTGTGGAATTCTAAAGGTAAGCATCATATCGATGAATAGAGATAATGGTCTCACAATCGCATGTAAATACATGTAAGTTAAGGTGATGACGTCATTGATGCAGTCTTCCCTTCAAAACGCTCTATTCGATTTGTGTAAGATGCGAAAATATTTTGTGAAAGCAGTTAAAGAGCATCAGCAATGCATTTGTGGACAAACAGATATACACATTTTTTTTTCTTCTTTTTTTTCTTTTCTTTTTTTTTGGGGGGGGGTCAATAACCTAGCAACTTAACCCCTTCTCTTTAAACGTCGTCACTGGTAGGTTATTACGTCACTGCGATAATTCATGCCAAAGATGTATTTTCTTTTTATTATTTTAGAAGAAAAAAGAAACTTAGTGCAGATTAATGGGCGCGCCAACGTCATCGAGATGAATTACAAATTAGGAAAGTTGTTGCCATCAAGATTTCGGCATATTTTGATATACACCTCGGCGAAGTACTCATCTTGTCCATAATGTCCATATGGCTATTGCTAACCAAAATACCTTATGTATTTTATGAGTTGTTACAATTGTTAAAATCTATATAATGCTGAAATTTCACTTATCTATTAATATACGTATGTATATAGGCCTACATATATATATATATATATATATATATATATATATATATATTATATATATATATATATATATATATATATATATATATATATATATATATATATATTATATATATATATTGAGAGAGAGAGTATTTGGTCTTCATCAAACCAGGCCAAGAATAGACAAGATTTGTCAATACATATGAAACAGACAAAAAGAAGTAAAAAATACAGTTTTCTTCTAATTCGAATAGAAGCAGTTTCATCCCTCTGCGAACATCTGGAATTTCGAATAGAATTATCGTAGTTGGTTCTGATGAATAAAACATTGAAATCAAACGAATGAACAGTAGATCATTTGATAGAATTGGATAGGATATAAGAATATTACAGAATCTTATTGGTTCAACTACTTTTACTTGCTGTTTAATTCAATTCGATTAAATTCAGTTCAAATTTATTTTCATTTTTCGACAACCACAAAGGGCGAATAAGAGGAGGTAATGATACACTACCGTCCGATTAGTTTCAGAATAAAGATAGGAAAGAATTTAATTTTATTGTAATTGCTTAGAAACGGCAACCCACCCATCAAAATCATCATTGACACAAATTGTACCAGCTCTACAATTATTTGATTAGAGGATTTAATCCTATAATTTTATTGGAAATAAAGTCAGAATTTCCTTCGTTCGCAAGTAAGTGCATAAGGTAATGGTCACAAAGCTTTCATTGTGTAAATTCTTAATTTTGAAACGAGTTTAGGTGAACCTTGTACACACAAGTGCATGCACATACTTGCACATACACGCATACGCACACGCGCACACACACACACACACACACACACACACACACATACTTTTTTTGCAGATGAATTTTGCCGCCTTTAACAGCTTTTCCGTGAGACAACATCCAGTTTATGACCATAGCGTGACATTTTAGGAATTTATCGCCATCATATTCTCGACTTCGAGACGCCGCCACCGGTCAGGGGGAGCAGTATAGATAATATTCAAGAAATACGATTCTATCCAGAGGCAATCACAAAGCCAGACAAGCCACTGCTAAAGTGATGTGAATAACAATCTGCATAATGATGAAATAGACTAAAGCTGACATGCTGCCTAAAATTACGGCTCTTTGTCCATGTTGCATCTGCAAGCAGATATCATTTTGTGACATCAAATAATTCATCTTCCATATGGCCGCGCGATTACTCTATCATTGCACACTCAGCGATATATCAAGATATTAAAGTATGCTCAAGATCACGTACCAATGACAATTGTAGTTCAACCATAGCAATTGATAGCAACTTTTAACATTTTTTTATAATCATTAATTATGATCATGATTATAATATGATCAGTATAGTGTAATGACAATGATGAAAACTGTAAAAGAAAGAAAAAAGGCCAAGGGTAGCTATGATAGCCTGGCGAGGTCTCCTTGAAAAGCCCGCCCATTATCCCGTTGTACTACCATGACTACCATCATCACTACAAGTATTCAGGTATACAGTTTCGGTTTATTTCATTTCTCCACTTGTACAAACGAAACCATATTGACAAAATCAACATTGCACATCAAAATATAACTCAAAAGAAAAAGATAATTACGTGTATTATAATAGTTTACGTGCATATTATTTCATCGTATTTTAAGGCATAGGTGGAGGAGATGGTTATCGTTAAGAAATTCACTTGACTTGGATAACGGCCTCTGGACATCATAGTTTATTTCAGTTCTCCTTTAGTTTTAACTCATGGAAAAAACACATACACACAGAAATAGATAAGATGGATTTATGATTTATGATGGATTTATGAGAATGTTCAATATCATTTAATCGAGGAGGACAACACAAGGGGAATATAAGAAGAAAGAAATGAGTTTAGGGAACATAGAAGTTAATATCTGAATAGGAAAAATTTGAGAGAGGAGAAGCTATAGTTAACAGTGTTTAACTTTAAAGGACAAGTTCACCTTCATAGACATGTGGATTGAGTGAATGCAGGAATATTAATAGAAGACATCAGCAATAGTTTGAGGAAAATCGGACAATCCGTTTAAAAGTTATGAATTTTTGAAGTTTCTGCTTAGTCACTCCTGGATGAGAAGACTACGACAGCTTGTGATGTCACATGTGTACAACGACATAAAGAAAATATACAGAAAATTCAAGATATTTTCCCTTTTCTCGCATAATTAAGGAGCACTTGACTTCCCTCTTTCAGAAGGCAAGGGATAATAATATTACCCTTAACATATTTCTGTGACGAGTCGAGGAAATGTGCACTTTTTTTCAAAAACTAAAATTTTGTGAAATTCTCCTTATATTTTCCTTATATCATTGTACACATGTGACATCATACACTGTAGTAGTCTTCTCATCCAGCAGTGATTGTGCAGATACTTTAAAATTCATATCTTTTGAACAGATTGTCCGATTTTCCCCAAACTTTCACTGATGTGTTCTACTAATATTGCTGCATTCACTCAATCCACATGTATATAAAGGTGGACTTGTCCTTTAAGAGTTTTGAGCTATATACAAGAACTCAACTCCAAAATCTGTATTAAAATTAATATGTGAATTTTACAGTAAATCAACAATTATAATTTGTGGAATGAAATGGATCGTTTCTTTGTAGGATGATCACTGTAGAGAAGAACTGCGTCTAAGATCGTCAGACATTGAGTTCCAAACACAAGGTTCACGGTGTCTTATAGATCTTTGAGCTATGGCTAATTTAGGATATTCGAAATGATAGTTTGCTGCATGAACATAATATGAAGGAATGTTACAGTTTAAAATAAACGTATCTTAACATTATGTAGGGAGGTGATTATTTTCATCTTATCCCCCGGGTAAAGAAGGACGTAAGCATGCACTGTCATGTGCTATAGAGATGGACAGGCATGCAGAGCAGGGATCGAATTCTTGATCTTCCGTTCCAGGGTCCAGTGTTTGTGACCACTGTGTCGCAGCCTTCCTAAGAATCGGAGAGCGAGAGTCACACAGCACTGAATGAAATTAGCATAGAACTCAGTTACCGAAGCACGCAGGAAAATCTACTGGCTGAAATTTTCTGCGTTTTTCACACCATGTATGACCAATCCGGTTGCGAACATGAGGGACTTTCTACAGTTTGAAAAAAAAAAGAGTCATCTTGCCCATGTTGAGTCCAACTTTATGTTATGATGTAATGAAAGCTATTATAAAAATCAATGATTTAATTCATTTTTACCAGTTCTGAATATCATTTGGACAAGTCTACAAAGAAAGGACTAAGGATGGACACTTAATGAATTATGTTGAATTCATAAAGTGCTATACGCATGGCAAAGTTGGTTAGTACAGTGTACTTTATGAAAAAGATATATAGTTATATATAGAACATGATAAATTCTCAATATCTATTTCATTTTAACACTTGAAATATGTCTTGCAAGAGGAGCCTCCTTTACCTATAGGAGACGGGGAAAATCTTATGAATGAAACTTGTTAGCAAAGTAGAACAAGGGGTACGGAAGTTGAATGAGGTTAATATAATTCCATACCAGGTTCATGTTAGCTGTTCAAGTAAAGCAAAATCACTCAACATCGCTCGAACAACATGGTAACTGTTTCATGAAAATCAAAACGAAAATACCTCTATAAACTTTGCATATTAATCTTTACAAATATCTCTTTGTTGTTAGTATGAACTCATTCAGCATCAGTAGCCGTATCATCTGCATCAATTTCTATTTTGGAATAATATGACCATTTTTTTTTTTTTTTTTTTGGGGGGGGGGGGAGTAGTAGAAGTTGTAGACCACAAAACTTAATATCATTTTGTTGTTATTATATTTCGGTGTACAATTGCAACTATTGTAGAATTGTGAGGTGATGACGTCATCGTCTCTTAAAATTTACTTGTTTGGTTACGACTAATATCACTGGGTTTTTTCGGGGTTTATTTCCTTTTCCTTTTCTTTTCCTTTGTATTCTTCTCTTTGGCTTAATTATAGCAGACTTTTTCACTGTATTTGAAATGTTTTCATTGAGTATGTTTTTTCATGTTTGTATACTACAGTGTAGTATTCAGTGTATTACTTTGTATGATATGGGACCCCGTGGAAGATCAGGGGCCCGTTGCATAAAACTTACCGTTGAATTTCAATGGTAACTACCGTCAAAATTAGGCATCACAGCCAATCAGCATCAAGGATTATAAAATTTACCGCTAATTTGAAGACTTACCGCTAGAAAGGAGTCCAGTCCAGCGGTAAGGGTTTTATGCAACAGGGCCCAGTTGTATTTTGTTAATACAGCTGAATGGGCTATCCTTCGTTTCTTCGTATGCTGGGATATGTATTCTTTGTACATTGCATATCCTTTATATTCTATTTGAATACAGAGATAAAAAACCAACAACTGTTTTTTTTTGTGTAAACACACGAAATTGTGAAATATGATAACTTTCTTATTTTGATCTGATTTGTTTGGTTTCCCTCAGTTTGCTGATGCCAATTTATATAAGGATATGGTGTAGAGTTGCACTTTATATAAGACTAAACCAGCTAACAGAGTGTCTTCAAAGTACATTTTCCTTTTTTTTTTTGTATTTGTATGTTTTATTGATTTTCTTGATTACAAACAAAACAGATTACACAATAATTATGAACATATGGAACAAAAAAATTAAAAAAAATAAGATCATCAATAAGACAAAAAACGCAGTATCATTTCGATCAATACACAAATTATTGTGGTAGTTAGCAGTATAACATCTTGCAGGTTCTACCCTAACAAAAACAGTCTATATTAAACCTTTACTGGGTTTTACAAATCAAATTTCCATTTCTTAAAGTGAAGATGAAGTTTACCTCTTTTCTTAGCCACATAATACTCTGTTTCTTTCTTAATTAAGTACATTTTTCCTTGCTTTCAACTGACGTTTTTCTTCTGAACATCCTACAAGCTTTGTCTTTTAGTGGGTCCCTCCATTTTTCGACTTATGCATATTGTTTACTGACTTCGAATCACTTGGGTTTTATGATAATGTATAATATCGTAATGTGCTACAATCATTGTACACTCTTTGCATCCCACATGGTTTTACGCACCTTATTTTCTGTTACCCCCCCCCCCAAAAAAAAAGAAGATTTTTATATGTTCTTGTCGAAAAATGAAATAAAAAAAATGAATTGAATTGAAATTGAATTGTCTTGATCATGCAACTTGTACTGATGAGTATCTTTTTTCTCTGTTTGTTTAATTCAGCACATTTCCTTACTCTTAAAATATATGAGCTTCAATCTCGTCAAATTACGCAACATGACAATTGAAATTCAAAATGATAACCACTTATAATCGTACGCGAGAAATCAAATGTGTAATCAAGAAACCGTCGACCTCGACAGTAGTTTTTCAATTTCAATCCGTAAATAGGTATACAAAAGATAAGTATTCTAACAGAAGCTGCATGGCATTATCGTTGGAGGCTTGAATAATGTTCGTCATTTTGACTCACGTTCATGAGTTATGTTTTAACATCAGTAGTGAAATTCTCGCAAATTTTGGAGGAACGACGATGCTTTGTGCATCAAAGGAAACAAAGATAAATTCAGTATGCAGTAATCATTAATATGTTGCCAGTGTGGTTAAGTTTGTTGAAGAACAAGTACAATTCCTGATCAAATGTCATCCTCGGGTAAAACACTGTGGGAGAGAAAACTATAACGTTAGAGGGTTGGTTTCTGTTAGAGGGTTTTTTTTTTCATATGACTATAAAGTTTATATAACTGTTGTTTCTGTGGATGGTGGGGCGTTTGGCTTTACACTGTTTCTTAAATCAAATGCATGAACATGCACACACGGACAGGTCCACGATTATTTATTAGTATTTACTTATCATCAGATCTGCTTGAACCCGATTCTTGCATACTTTCTAGATTGTAACAAAGTACCCCATGTGCTGTCACATCTTATCCCAACAGCGGGGGAAGTTGCTACAAAATCTTATGTTGATGAATTTATTGTTTATGTTTGCTTGACTGACAAAGTTCTTACTGTCTCCAATTGATAGAGGGTACTCACAGAGAAAATCAAATCAATTTATCTGTTTGTTTGCTTAACAGACCTCACAATGTAAAATTTGTAACAACTAGACCCGGTCTTCCCTACTATGATACCAAAAAGACATACATCATTAAGCCATGCGCGCGCGTGCACGCACCACACACACACACAAACACACACACACACACACACACACACACGCCGGGCTTCTTTAGATTCGTAATGGTTTTGTATCATACAACAGACTCATCGATTACAGAATCAAGACTTGGGTTGCCATAGAGACCAGAAATCTCGACATTATCCGTGATATAATACATATATAATTTGCTTGCCTCCGAGAAATACTGACGTAAATGAAACAGATATCAACAAAGTTGCTCGAAGTAAAGATTACATTGTCGACTGTTTTCATGTCTTGTGATCACTCAAATCTCAATTGATGTACACTACTAGACACTTTGAAGATTAGGATGCAGTTTGGTAGAAGCAGATTTTCCATAACAGATCTACAAAAATGATAGATTTAAACAAGGAAGCAGCTGGATTATATAGGAACTGAATTTCGCATTCAACGGAGGATATTATTTGGCTGGTGGTGGAAGCGATAATATCCCGATGAATTTTGTACAAGATTGCGTATATCTTCAATTCACTTTTCCATGTATAAGTTCGGAGGCGTGTTGTATTATATAGTATCAATGTTACTTCTCTCAATTATGTTTTCGCTGCTCAAATACATTTCGTTTCAGAGAGAATGGCAACAAATTAGTATACTTTTAGTATAAGATATTCTTGTCAGTCTTATTTAGTAAAGAGTCGCGTTACGTCAACTATGTCGTTACCATTTTAAACAAATATCAAAACATCCATGGTGCTGAAGATATTTTCTTTTCATTGATAATGATCACTCGTTAATCAGGATATCTGATTTCAGGCGATATCCGTTTTAGTGTTAGTTCATGATTGAGTTATCTGGAAAGTACGAACACACTCTTCTGCCAAAATGAAGATGTAAATTTAGAATCTAATATCCTCTTTGAATGTGTAACCAAACTGTCGGCATCGGTGGCGGCGAGTCTGCCTTGCCATGTGTGCATGCTTCTTCGTGATACCAAAGGAATGTCATTGCGTTGGGCTTCATTGAAGATATTGAGATTTAACCAAAAAAAAAAATCGCAAGCCATGAGTACTGCGGTTGAAGAAGCAATGAATGTTCTTTGATAAAGATTCCCGATTCGCCGGGTTTATCAAAGCACAGACGAATACTTGTGAGCGCATATTTGTGAATGCTTTTGACGATGAGTCATGCAAAGAAGAATTATTAAGATACGAATGTCGTTATATACCAAGAAGTCCACTAATTTTTTCTTGGGGTCAAATTTGTCAAAACATCATACTCTCTCATTTGGACTTTTGGTCTTACTAAAAGTTAGAAAATGATACTAATCATTTGCTGACATCAATGTGCTTACCGTCACTTAGCTATATCAGAGATTTTATGAATGCATAAAGATGATTTTTGCCATATGAAATTAGGGAAAGATAAACCAATTTTAATGTATCCTTGAAGTGGTTGGAATAAACTTCATTTACTCTCATAAGAAAAGTTTACTTGTTACAATACAAGTACATAAAATCCATATTTTGTTCGAAATGCATTTTTAGGAATGTGTGTACACAGACGCATATATATATATATATATATATATATATGAAGAAACAAACTGGTGATGCATTTTTGGCCAATAAAGCAGTTTGTTTTTTCATTTCTTCGTGGAACCAATACGTGAAATGTCAACATGTTGGATGTAAATATATATATAATTATATATATTAGGCCTATGTGTGTACGTGTTTTTATATGTATATTATATATGAATATACATGTATATATAATATATATATACAGTGGATATGTATATGTAAGAACCTTTAATGAACACTCTTAGAGTTGCTTTAAGAGTTGTTTTTCTTAAATGGTGTCATTGCGTGCGTGTGAATCATAGTTTTGAAGCGGGTACGAACGCTGTCAAGGTCACAGGCACATAGTTACACATAATGGGATAATGTGAATCAGCGGAAAGCAAGGAAGTTTGGGTAAATTATATGCCTCTATACACAACAGCTCCGAAATTAACTAATCATCTTTGTATGCATACATTCAAGTTTGTTGGTTTTTCCCATGGGGATATGGAAACATTCATTTGACTATTCCCACTTACTCTTTATTATGTCTACCCGCAGACATCATCTTCACTAACTGATTATGGTCTTAAAGGACAAGTTCACCTTCATAAACATAAGGATTGAGAAAATGCAACAATATTAGTAGAACACATCAGTGAAAGTTTGAGGAAAATTGGACAATCGATGCAAAAGTTATGAATTTTTAAAATTTTTGTGTTGGAACCGCTGGATGAGGAGACTACTACAGCTTGTGAGTCATATGCGTACAACAGTATAAAGAAAATATAAAAGAAAATTCAACATATTTTCACTTTTTTCGCAAAATAAAAGAGCAATTGACTTGCCTCTTTCTAAGGGCAGGGGGAATAATATTACCCATAACATGTATCGGTAACGAGTCAGGGGAATGTGTACTCTCTTCAAAAGGTGGAATTTTGTGAAATTCTCTTTATATTTTCCTTATATTGTTGTACGCATGTGACATCTAAGTTATTCATACACTGCAGTAGTCTTCTCATCCAGCGGGTACTGCACAAAAACTTCAAAAAATCATAACTTTTGAACGGATTGTTTGATTTTCCTCAAACTTTCAATGATGTGTTCTACTGATATTGCTACATTCTCTCAATCCTTATGTTTATGAAGGTGAACTTGTCCTTTAAGGTTAACACTTTTCTATAAAATGTCATTTTTTTAATGGAAAACTCGACATTGACTTGTTATTCAAAGGGGGAAATTCCATACGGATGTTCTCTTTGTATGCACTTTAGTCGAAAATAACCTAGAGGTGGTAGAAATCAAAATTCTTGATAAGTATTTCACTCTATAATAAATCATGTATATCTATGTATGTACAGCATGTATTTATGCATTTGTGTTTGTTTTACGAATCTATATATAGACATATATTCATTCATTCACCTGTTCGCATCAAAGTGATGTGTTCTTCTTGGTCGACTTGAAATTCATCTTCATCCCACAGTAATCAATAGCTCCAATGGGCCCCTTGTCAATATCTGTTAACTTTCGTCTGGGTAGAATATTTTTGAGACATCCTGTCCTACATGGTAAGTGAGAATCTTTCTTGATTTTTTTTTCTTTTTCTTTTTCTTCTTCTTCTTCTTCTTCTTCTTCTTCTTCTTCATTCTGTTTACCTGGATTGGGGATCAGTGAGGGTATTGTCCTCCTGTGTGTGGGTATGCGATCCATCTCAGTACGTTTTTGTGCCGATTCTTCATAATATGGCATCTGTAGCCATGGCGACCACTTTCTTCTATTTCCATATTAGTATCCCCGGTGCTGGAAATATCGCCTCCATATGCTTTTTAAGTGTTGGAAACCTCTAACATGAAACCCTACGCAGTATTTCCGCCATACTCACACTGCGTCCATAGCTAGCCTCATCGCATAATAGACCATTGGCTGGCCTACATATCATTGGTCTCTCTCTCTCCCCCTCTCTTCTCTTCTCCATCCCTCTCTTCTATCTCTCTCACTCTCTCTTTCCATCACTTTCATATTTCCTTGTTCCGTATCACTCCCACACATACCCATACAACGTAATGCAATTTTTCATGTATAGCAGCCACATTAAGCATAAATGTATCTTGAAGGGGAAAGCGATGCCATATCTGTACTGGGCGATCACGCTTAGCATCGCACTTGTTGAAATTACGGGACCTCGTTCAGCGGAGCGGCCTCTTTCATGTGCGGCAACCCGGTCGCTTTGGTAAAGGCAGCCCGCTCTATTACGCCTAAATGAGCCTGTTACGAGAAATGCCGCCGCGTTTGAAGTGCGCCCGTACGCCAAGCCCAGTAAAATAGACCTAACAAAGAGAGAGCAATCAGAGGTAAGATGAGAGAAAAATAATAAAAACACTCCATGGACATTTATACAGCACTGAACAATATCTGCCTCATTTTATACACGCATTAATGGTTCCTTCAAGTATCTTTGTATTATAATATATATATATATATATATATATATATATATATAGGCACACACAATAATATATATGATATATATATATATATATATATATATATATATATATGTGTGTGTGTGTGTGTGTGTGTGTGTGTGTGTGTGTGTGTTTACATGATATCTATCAATTCATGCATCCCTTTTTAACTCTGTTTCTCACGTTTTCTCACACTCCATATTAGAACAACTATTTCGATGGGATTACGCACTTGAAGCCCACGTTGTTGGGGTTGGTTTTTTTTCTCTCTCTCTCTTTCTCTCTTTTTTGGAAAAATTGTTTGATGTTTTTGCTTCAATCTCATTCTGTAAGGCTTCTTGCGAGATCAAACGGTGCCGCCACTAAAACACAATGTGCGGTGTGTTTTCAAAGGGTTGTGCCTGCATTCATCTGCGTCAGACGTTTGCAAGAATTAAAATAGGGGGATAGGAAACCTGTCTGCAGATTTTGTTTCTGCTTTCTTTCCGGAAGAGGTAGGTGGCAACTTAGGGAGGCGGTAGATTCTGCTTGCTCTTAAGATTAATATCATAATCGGTGAGAGAGAGAAAAAAAGCCTGAGAGATATATGGATGAATCAAAAGAAGGAGGAAGGGGGAGTAGTATAAGGCATTTTAGAGAGAGAAAGAGAGACGTTTCTTAGAGAGAGAAAGAGACGTATGATGAGAAGACAGGTAAAACATGAAGATAGATGAAATCCTAGAATAGACAAATAGACCGACACACGGACAGAAAGATACAGGGGAGAATAGAAAGAGGACTGGGGGGTGAAATCGATAGAATTTGAAATTCATATAGAATCACGTATACATGTATATAAGTGGACCCAGAGAAAGACGGACCACGTCTTCACCTACCATTTTTTTTTTTTTTACGAAAGCAGAAGATGATTATTTCTTGCTTGAGTTTCTATAGTTTCGAGAATGAGGTAGGCAAGACATGTAAGTATTTGTGTTGTAAATATACCTTTTGTTTATCATTTACTTTGATTTATAAACGTTAAAAACAAGTCCATATGCTATATATATATATATATATATATATGTATATATATATACATATGTATGTGTGTGTGTGTATTACGAACACGCATTATTATCAGTCAATTATTCTTTAAAACATGATATTAGTGAACGTTTTGTTATTCAGATATGAAGTAAATGAATCAAATAATACTTTATTATAAAATGTAACTTATGAATCTAATTCTGATTGTATGCATGTATTGATTCGTTCCATGAAGAAGAAATAAATAAAACGAAAGAGAATGGAAGTATCTTTTTCATTTATTTCTAATTTTTTTTTTTTAAGAGTAGTCATTCACCTAGTGTCAGGGTGCTGACAAAGTAAATAATGATAGCTGTTTCCACGGCTAAACGTCTCGAGCTCGACACTGGTCCCTCGAATCATACAGCCCCCGAGTCATACAACCCAGGAGTCCTACAGCCCAGGAGTCCTACAGCCCACGAGCTCCCCCCCCCCCCCCCCCCAATTTGCTCCTTCGGCGGCGTTGGCGTGTCGCAAAATCTTACGCCTATATAGCTGCTCTCTGACCTTGACATCTCTGTATCATCCGTGTCTAGGTAAGCATTAATGTAAATAATATGTACAAACTGATCCGGCTCGTTATTCGCAAGGACTCGTTATTTCAAAGGTTAATCATTCCAAATGCTCGTTATTCCAATTATGTTCTTTATTCTGAAGGTCCGTTGCGGCCCGTTACTTCGAAGGTTTGATTATCCGAAAATTATCAGAAAAAGAGGTTCGTTAATCCGAGAATGAACAAGTTTTCGTTATTCCGTAAATGAATTGAAATACTTTTAACTATAAAAGAATATGGTTTCGGAATGTGGTGTGGTGATTCAAAAGTTATTCGAAAAGAAATAGATAAACATAAATTTACATTGACCAGCAGGTCTGTAATGATTATGATACCGCATTTAACGAAACGTTATTCACTTTCGAATTAATGAGATCTATTTCAATTTTAGATTAACGAAACGTTATTTCGTTTTCAGATCAATGAACCTTACTTCATTTTCAGACTAACGAGCCCTATTTCAGATTCGGAAAATCAAACCTTCGGAATATCAAACTGTACATCCATTTTCTTTTTTCTTTTCTTTTTTAAACGAACCTCATGAATAACGAACCGCCAGGACAGCGGACCTGTGGAATAACGAACTCTATTTTGTTTTTGTCAAACGAATCTCTAAGAATTCCCCGTATTCGGAATTGACAAACTTTATTTCCTCTCTGGATAAACCCCAGGTGTACGAATGTGTTTGTTGCAAGAACGTCTCTAGATTTTTGTAAATGACAATTGTTTTTTAATAATTCCACCTTCTGCAAGAAGCGAAGTTTTCAAATGTCAAAGACAACTTAAAAAATGTAAATCTGGTGATATGTAAGAACAGCTGTAATTGTAAATCACTCGTTATTTATCTTAACACAAAAGTACACGGTTAAGTTTAAACCTCAGGTGGCACAATCAGTTTTTAAGTCCCTTATTTCAACAAAAAGGGTGTTGGCCTCCAAACTGATGATTATAGAATGGGGGTACATATTTGATCTAGTATAATTATGCAGATTTGCCGAAGAAATTCTCAGCCAGTACTTAACATATTCGTTTCATATTATATTTTCCATTTCTGCTTTCGTCTGTATCATTAACGAACAAGGTGGTATAAAAGGAATTGGTCATGTATCAATTTCATTATTCCATGTTGACAAGCGAATCCATAAACTAACTATATGAAATATAAGTCCTTCCGTACTGCTTTATCTTATCTTCAAAATGACACTTTCAGCTGCGAAGTATTTAATTTCAATATAGGCATTTTTCTATCACGCATTAAAGGCATCGATTTCTTCTTACATTATTTGTTGATATTGTGTTGTCCACTATTCTTCTTTTCGATCCGGCTGGATATGCTGATTACGATATGAAACTATAATTGTACAGGGACTAGACTGACACATTTTTAGTGATCATTGATCTTACTGCTATCTAAGGTCAAGAATGCCAGGCCGTGATCTCGGGCAAAAAGAATTAAGAAAAATCATGTTTGTTTTTTCTTTTTGATATGTTTTCTCTTCGTTCTCGTATATTTTTCTTTTTTTTTTCTTTGAACTGTGTGAGAACGCAATTTCAGGCTTTGCATTCAACCAGTGACTTCTGAGAAAGAGAAATTTAAAAAAAAACACCATATCCCAAACAGCCAAAATAACAATTAAGGGATAGACTTTAGATCTTGGAATTCAAGACCATATAATAACCGCAACTTTGTCGGCAAAAAGAAGTGATGTGTTTTGATTTCTAATCTTTACTATCCCGTACAGTTGCTTTTCAAGTGCTAGTTTCTTTCTTTAAGTCTAATTCATATTAAATTCCTCGGGTGCTCAGGTTAACAGGTACACTCTTGTAGAAACTCTATTTCATTTCATTTTGTTTTCCAAACATGCTAAAAAATTGTAATAAATCTATATTTTTCATACTTTAAGTTGAGTTACGCATATCGCTTTTTTGGATATTTCAAATTGAATCTATTTCTTCAACTCTACGAACAGGCAAGAAAATACAGGAGCAGTATGCAGGTTTTGGTAAAATAACGTTTTAAACCAAAGGTTTCATTGCAACTGATTGACAAATTGCCCTACATCGACGTAAATATTTGTCAATAATTTGTCAATCAGTTGCAATGAAAACACCTCGACGAAAGAATTTCATGAATTTGAAAAAGGCGAGTTATACGAACATTTGCAAAAAAAAAAATGCAGTCACAATAAGTATAAATAACGACGTGTAATGAGATGACAGCCCGTTCCTTTATATACGAAAATGAGGGGGGCTCAAAACTGCTCTCAAGGATTTACGCACAGGATGAGGAAAGGTGCAAAAGGGGGGGGGGTGGGGGCATGCATCCACGAATGACCTAGGGCCCCATTTCATAAAAAGTTGATATGATAGCAACTCCTGCTGGAATGGCAATTGCCAAGGTAACAACAAGAATCCAGCTTTCTGATTGGCTGTTGCTATTGGAAGTTGCCATTCCAGCGAGAGTTGCTATCCTAACATCTTTTATAAAATGGGGCTCGGGTTTAATTTTACATAAAAAGAAAATTAGTAAGGATGTTCTTACGCTTTAAATTACAATGAACTAACATGACTATGCGTTTCTGTTTCTTTTTTTTTCTTTAATTTCTTATTGATTTGATTATTATTTTAAAAAAAATCATCTTTAACCATTTCTTTTTATTTCCTTTTAAAATGTTTTGAAAAAGTTCTGAATTGCTTAAGATGGTCAGGGAGAACATTTCGTACATAAGGTCCCTGGTGTCTTGAGTATTTGTGAGCCCATTGGATTCCTGGGTTATTCATATGAATTTTATCACGGTTACGTGCTGGATACAACACATCCCATGATGGCATGTACTTTACCGAAAGAAGAAGAAGAAGATTATATGAATGCATGTTTGTTTGTATTTAATGATTAATGTTGAAAGCTTGAGGTAGCAAATTGTGTTTGTGTATTTGTGTGTGCGTGTGTGTGTGTGTGCGTGTGTGTGTGTGTTAAGATAGAGCACAAACAAAAAAGATATTGACGTTTGAAAAACATTGATATCATTAATATCGTCTTATTTAAAAAAACGTTGATTGATAGTATAAAAGATCAGTATATTTGTTATAGAAGCGAGGAATTTGTACGAAATCTTGCAGCCTGCTTTTTTACAAATTGAAATACTGTCTATAGTAGATCTACCACAATTCCCCCATGTGAGATTACACAATGATATTAAGGGTAGCAATAATGATATAAAGCATTAAAGGGACTGCACAGTACTGGTTGAGGTGGGGATTCATGTTTTGCACATTCCTAAGTGAGATAATGAGAAACCTCTTATGAAATATGAAAGAGCATGTAATTCTAAGAAGGGTTCAACGTTTATTCGATGAAAATTGGTTTTCAAATGGCTGAGATATCCAAAAAAGTGATAGTAATAAAAGGCGACAGGCCACAACTTTATTAGGACCTCTTTGTTTCACCTTGTTTTTGGATATCTCAGCCATTTCAAATCCGATTTTCATCAAATAAACTTTTGATACCCCATGGAATTGCATGCATGCTCTTTGACATCTCATAGAGTGGTTTCTGAATATCTCGCAAAAAAGTTAAAAGCTAAATCCTCACCTCAACCAGAACTGTACACGCCCTTTAAGAGGGGTTTTTGTGAAGCAACAAATGTTTTGCTCTATACAATACTCCTATACTACTAATGTAATGGTGAAGATGTGTTATCCACATGTTGATTCCAGTTCAATTGATTATGAATACTACTCATAAAAATTCAAAATGATTATTTTTTTTTCTGATAATAATCCATCAATCTTTACACCTTAATCAATTTGCTGACTTGTATTACGGTGTGTAGTTTATGTGGTCTTCAGATAAAAAGTGATGAAAATAAAAATGTTTCCAGTGGGTATCGTCTTCGTATTAAGAAAGATAAGCATAAAGGTGTCTTTTGCAGAAATGTTATGGTTCCAATAATGAGCTAAAGACTGTTAAGTAAGCAATAGATTACGGAAACATTAGATTAGGTAATTCTAGCGTTTACTAAGATAGTGACCTAAGCTCCAGATGTGTAGGCCTAAGTATTATGTGGGATCATACTTTTGGTGACATGTAACTCACTTTGAATTTGTTTAATACGAGGGATGACATAGTTTCTGTTGTTGTCCTAATAAAAGGTGGGTCCCGTCTTTTATTGCGACCACTTTGTTTTGTCTTGTTTTGTTTTGTTTTTTGTATATCTCGAGCCATTTTAAAAGGGATATTCATCAAATAAACTTTGAATACCTCTTAGAATTGTATGATCTTTCATAGTAAGTGATTTGATGAATACTGGTTTTGAAATAACTGAGATATCCCAAAACAAGGTGATCCTAATAAAAGGTGGGTCTCACCTTTTATTCGCACCACAACCAAAATATGCCATCCCTTTAACAGAGAATTCGTCAAAAATCTCTCCCGCAATATCTAGTTTTGAATGTAATTTCTTCGTCTTCATCGTTCATTTATTATCATCACAAATTACCTCTGCAAACAACGAATGTGACACACTTTCTCTTGTGACACTTTGTGAATAATGAGAGAGAACAAGATGAAACAAAACAAAAAAAAAATAAGGAGGGAATCACTGGCAAGGAAAAAAGGCAAAGTTCATCTCTATAAATCCCAGTCATTAGTTGTTGTTGTTTTTTACTCTGTGTTTTTTCAAGAACTCTCAGCTGATATTTGTGTCAAAGCAATATCTTTGTCGTTTTTCTTCAAAAGTACTGTGAGAAGAAATGTGTAAGATTTGTTTTTTTAATGAATTGATTTTCAGACGTTTTCCTGATTATCCTCTGTCGTTTCATTTCGTTTATTGCCAGTTTCCTTATAGTACATGACTATTCAGATGTAAATAATCTGCTTTGGGGGAAGGAAGCCGCGATGAAACATATAGAAACACAGACACACAAACACCCATAAAGGAATCTTGCACGTGCAAGCCTGTATGAACGACTTCTGCGATCGATTGACTGATTGAAGAAAATATCGTTGAGGATCTCGTCACGTCCGCGTCCATCGATCGGCGAAAATTACACCTGACGATTACAATCATGGCCTTAACCGTCGGCAAAACACGTCTTCAACAGGGCTAGGTGCAATCGATTGGCAGACAAACAGCCGCCTCTTCTAACCAATTCAAGCTTGTGGCGGGAAACAGCGGTTGGATCTTCTTTTCAGTGACATCTTTTTCATCCCCTTACTTCAAGGTGTGTGGCTGAATAGATGATTTTAAACTGTACTCGAGTCTTTGAAAATGTCTTTGAATTCAATCAAGGGCCACTTCTCCCGAAGGGAGAAAGTTGTTAATCGACAACGGCAACAGTGCGGTGCGGAATAATTCAACCAGCCAGACTGTTTGTGATTGATTGATTGAGGAAAATTGAGGCCATTTCTTCAGCAAAATGAAACACAAAATTAGGTCATATTGGTGTTTAGAAGAACAGCCAAATAACCTTGAAAGGATCTCGTGCTTTGTATTATAAGTTGCCCCTCAAAGAAAATCCTGTACTTTACAAGACCGGCATGAAGTGAAGTAAACGAAATGAACACCATCGCTCGAACACATACCTACATGTATTACATCCCCAAACACACAGCACAAACACATGCAGTACATAAGGATTGAGAACGGGGTAGATCAAGAGAACATGTCTACTCAGCCACGGCTAACATTACAAATGAAAAAAAAAGAGCTGTACATTTTGTACTGTGTACAGGACGAAATGTTTCATTTCATTTTTTTCATTTCATTTCATTTATTTGGCAAAATATAAAACAATATATACAAATTGCAGGTCATTGCAAAGAAACAAATATATGCCAGGACTCCTAAGAAGCAATAATGTGCTTGTGGCTGGAGCCCTCAAACCAAAAAAGATAAAATACTGTACATAAAATCAACCAATACTTATTGTGACATGGACCAATACATACAGAAAATTAGTACAAATTGAAATAACACATTTGTCATTTCATTTATTTCCTCAGGGTATTAGATAAAAAGACATACAAACATTACATGAGCGCAACTTACATATGTGTACTTAAATCATCTGTTATTGAATACAAAAACACATCTTACTTTGTAGCTTAATTTGTTGGCAGACACACACACACACACACACACACGCACACTCACACACATCCATCCTTAGTGTACAGAGAAAAAGAGATGAGAAAAAGAAAGGTAGACATTAGTAGAGGAAGAAAGGAAGTCTAGTCAGTCATGGATACCATCTGTCTAGATACACTCTGTGTATATAATACTTTAAATCTGGAAAATATAGTGCTAGATTTAAGGTCACCATCAGTAGAATTCCATTCCTTGACACCTGTAAAATGTATGGATTGGAATCTTAGAGTGGAATAAGTAAAAGCTTTACGAAAATTGTAGCGGTCCCGGATGGGATATGAATGGAATGAGGAATTCATCTGGAACATGTTTCTGAAAACATCGGGCAACATATTTTCATGATATTTAAACATGAACAACAAAACATTCAGCTTGACCAGATCAAAGTTGTAGTTAAAGAGGAATTCAAGTCCAGTTATAAACAAGTCTGATAAGAAAAAGCAAGATCGTACGAGTACAACAGTAAAATGACACCCCAAAAATGAATGAAACTATACAGGGAAGTTATGAAATTGTGAAGTTTCACTAATTTCTGCAAAACAGTTCTCGTACAGTTGATAAGAATACGCAAATGAGTGAGGTAATGATGTCATCACCTCACAATTTTCCATTGATCATGTGCACAAAAAAAGAAAGTGACGAAAATTCATTATTTATGTTACTGAAGTGTAAAACGTGATGTTATTCCAGGTTGAAAACTTCAGAATAATGATCACTTGGATATATCCGTATTAGAGAATGTGGTGTAATTGTGTTTGAGTAAAAAAAAATGGACATTTCAAAAATTTGATATACAAACTGTGGCAGGTTGTGATAGGATAACATCATCACTTCACTTCACGAAACATAATGATGCATCATTGTGATGACAGAATATTGCAATAAATCACGAAGAACAATAATCATTCCTCTTTGTTTATGAAATATCACTGAATATTTCCACAACTCTTCCAAGAAAATTCAATTTAATTTTTCACACAAGATCATTTAAAAAGCTATAATACTCTGTAATTTTGTTTCATTGTTTAACACGACACTGACACTGACACTGAAAAATATAGAACTGCTCTGCCGTATTATGTGGTACTGGCTCACTGCAGAAGTTTGATTGCACCGTGCATAAAAACACGATTACCTAATAATCTCACACGACACCCTGAACAGCTCAACTTGGAACCTGGATCTAGGTCGGAATTTGGTCTTCTAGCATGACAATGGCCAGAACATTCACCAAAACTAGAGTATAGAAAAGTGGCAGAAGAGTCAAGAAGAGGGTGTGAACCCTTTGTAAAACGGGGGCATCCCCCGAGTCATACAACCCACGAGTTCGACATTGGAAAAGGATCCATGAGTCATACAGGCCACGAGTCATACAGCCCATGAGTTGGACAATAGGCAAACGAGGCCCATAAGTTTGACACTAGGTAAAAACAGCCCACGAGTTCGACATTACCACACGGCCCACGGCCTCGTGGGCCTTGTTTACTTTGTGTCGAACTCATGGGCTGTATGACGTATGACGACATGTCAGGAAGAATGGAGTGGAATTCCAGAAGATGTCTACAAGAAGCTGATACGCAGATGCCCATTGCGACTTTGGGCAGTGAAGGAAAACAGAGGCAGTAACACAAAGTTTTAGGATAGTTGTGTATAAACTTTTGACCCCCCCCCCCCCCATTATCTGCAAATATCAAATTTTATGAAACATTGTCATATGCCTCTGAGAGATTTTGATAGATTATGAACTTTGTATATAGGCCTACATTAAAGGCATTGTTTACCTTTTGCAGATGAAACAAAGACTCAGCTTTTGTGCTTCAAAATAGCTCTAAAATGTGAGTTAGGGATATAAACAACCAGTGTAAAAAAAGTTAATCAGTATAATCAATGTTAAGTATTGTTAAATATACCAGTGTGACGATAGTTATGATAGAAATGTTTCTAGATCCGTCTACAGTTATATGGTTTAGTGAGAAAAATAGTGATATCTCCTTATATCTTAGGCATTATTGCAAAAATTTTCTATAGCAGGATGTTTTATCTGACCTACACATATGCATCAAATGTGATATCTCGAACATGTTTTAAATCACTGCTCCCAATGGTAAACGTTACCTTTAAGCTGAGATACAACTTGTATAAATAGTTCTCATGAAAATATAAGCTGACAGAAATGAGAGAAGTTGTAAAAATTAGAAGAAAATTGTTTCCTTCCAGATGTAAAGTTTACTGGGTAAACTTTTGGCCCAAACTGTATTATAACTGATAGGCCCTATCAATATGCCAATATACGCCTATGTGTACATCAATATTTTGTAATAGTTCTGTTTTGTTTATAAATGGTCACAGGTAACCACTTATGCATCGAAAATAGTAAAGGGAGAAGGAAAAGAAAACGTAAGAAAGAGATGATGATGATGATGATGATGATGATGATAATGATAATGATTATGATGATGAGCTTGTTGAAAAGGAAAGCAAGAAGTCAATGCGAAACACCATATTCACAGCGGATGCGATAAAGTGTGGCAGTTAAAGCTGCGGCGCCTTTCTAAACGCGGTATAATCCGGTCTCGCCTTTCGACAGACTCTTGATCGCGTATCTAATTTCTTTTCATTGTCAGAGAATGATATCAAAGAAGCGCCGCCAGCTGAGTATGAATGGGGGATTCTTTCTGCCGAAATGATTCAGCTCGACGTAAAAGATTATCAACCGCGCAGCGCGGGTCCTCAAAAATGAAGAGATAACGACGATAAATACACGCGGAGAGAAAAGAAATGAATTCGACAAATACAATCATTCCGCGATTAAGGAGGGGGAAAATTATGGGAGTTTAGTTGGGGAGTCGCATAATTTTCCCTAAATTGATTCCATATTGTTCGGAATCCAGGAAAATGTTTATAGATCTGCACCCGCAAATCTATACAGATACTGTGCATGATGTGTGTTCTAAGTTATCTTTGCTAGTAAGCAACGAAATTGCCATTAACGCACAGGAACACTGGTGTACAGTCAATGAGGCATTGGGTCCTAAGTTCGAGCCCTGGGCAATGTTATACGACCATGTATAAAGTATTCATTCTTGTTTTTCTTTACCGAGATGTAATGATTGTAACCTACTAGAGCTAGAGTAGACCCTTGTAATGGCAGTAGGCAGGTCACCGTAGGATCCAGACCAACGCCGATTCTGAAGATTGGACTATTTACATAATCATTTTTAAGATGATTTGATTATCAGTTTCATTATCGTCATCATCATTATCATCATCATTTTTTAATTGCTATCACTGTATCACTTAGGGGGCTTTTATTATCTTAATTATTATTTTGTGGCAAAGGATCATCACGGGCTTGGCACGTCGTGATGTGAATTTAAATGAGAGAAGAAGGTGAACCACTGATCTCTAGAATAGTACGATTAAAGAGCTAGATCGCAAAACGCTGTAACGCCATTTTTGTTGATTAGATATATTTGCGAATAAAGCTGGTTAAAAAAAGAAGAAAATTATAACAAAAAAGTTGGATATTTTTAATCATAACTTCAACAATATTTCTTGTAATGTGACAAGTTGAGCATCATAGGAAAGGTTTCATTTTGTTTTTGTCTGATAATGAACTTACTTTAAAATGTTTAAAAGTAGCACTTAACCAGTGTGCTAGCAAACTCTTCTGCATATTTCCTTCAGAGATGTGCGAGGTGAACGGTTCCGAAAGATGTACATTCACTGCCGTAGGGGGCGTGTTTGAGGATTGTTCTCGGGCAAGAGATCGCTTCTGGCAACCCTTCATGACTATTCCCTTCAACGACATTATTCAACGACATATTCAAGATTGCCATATAGATATCTAGTAATCCTCCGAAAAGTGCTGTTTAATTCTTGTATTCCTGGTGCTATCATTATTCATTCTACTGCCACTCCTAGTAATACTATAGTAAAACAGCGTCTCCTAGTAATACTACGACGACCACAATTTTTATTTTGGATTTCATATACGAGACACAAAAACTGTAATCATTGACTGTTGATTTATCTAGTCCTTATTTTTTTTCTCTACTCTAAAGATTGCATATTACCATTAGAAGTGTAGGCGTTAAAAGCCGAAGTAGTAAGCATGGTATAAATAACAACGGCAGAAGTTGTGATTGTAGTGGTAATGGTAGCTCGCAGCAATACTACCATGTACTGATGCTACTACAACTCGTGCTGCCAACGCTACTTGTCAGCGTTTACAATGTAGCCGTTTTCATTAGGTGATCTGCTTGTCATGCAAAACGATTATAACGACCATAACAATGTGATATGCAGTTTGGCCCTAGTAACGTCGACCTCACCTCGACATACCATTAATTCAAACTTCATACTATATTCAATATATCAACAAAAATCACCCCTTTCTGCACTCCTACAAAGGTACTGGCTTTTGTCTGTTTTGTTTGCGTTTCTTTTTTTTTTTTTCCTGTTTGTCATTACTGTGCAATACACCCTAAATTCTGTCCTCAACCATTTAGTATGGAAAAATAATGCGTGTCTGGCAAACTTCGGAGGTCTGGAGTGGACCATGGAGATCAGTGAAGAAGGCAGGTGCTGCTATGAATGGTGAAATATTGCCGGAGAGGGCAGTATGATACTATATACAAACGTCAACGGTCCTCCATCCGGAATGCATCTGGGTCACACGAACATTCTGTACAATTCATTCATTTCCCGTAACTTGAGTTCCCATGTTGATAGAGACGGGTGTCCAAAATCAACAACAACAAAAAAAAAAACACTTTTTGATACATGACAGGTTCAATGTCTTTGTCAAGCAATTTACCAACCTGCTTTACTTGAAGCCTATAACATTTTCAAGGTTTTGTCTCGTTTTGTTTTACCTGAGCTGGAGTTCTTCATGCAGACAGACTGCCGTTGTGCCATTCACAAATTACAGGTGCATTATTTTGTGACTCTAAAACCGAATGCAAAGAATGAGAAGAGTTTGTAAAGTAATTCATGACCATTGGCCACAACTAATACTCAGGTTGGCATCATAGTCTTCATATTCATTCACACAGTTTACTGCAGCTCCTGTTAGACGAACTATATGGGTATGTATTATATTTGATATTAGCACTTATCCCGCATCTTTTATATTGCTTTGGTATCCCAATATTTCTGCAACTCTGGACATTTGTTCACCTGTCTGTTTATACGCTCAGCTAGTGTGTCAATCTTTTTTATGTTTTTAGTTGTTATTGTGATGTATCTTTACTTGAGAAGTATATTATTGAAAATCGATACTAGTAATGTGTGACTCATTTACGTGTGTTCAGAAAGTTAGGGAATGCAGTGCGTGTTAGAGAAAGAAAGTTCAAGATTTTGTTACTATCGTTGTTGTTGATCTGTAGTTGTGCATATTATGTCAGAAACGTAACTTATCTAACAATGTCATAAATAAAAAATAAGTTAAATGAAAAAAAAATAACAAACTTATTAACGCAATCTTGAAATTTTCATGGGTGGGATGGGGTCAGGTTGAAGCTGCCCTGCCGGTCTTCCACGCCAGAATATTATGTTTGTGTTTGTTTTTTATAATTCTAGTTTTCTTCTTTTTTCAAGAATTTAAATGCCAAGGGTATGTTCAAGTCGCTGTAGATTTGACTAAATAGTGATTGGTAAATCCAGTTTGTGTTTTTGGAAGTTACCCTCATGAACTATAAATATCTCGCAAGAAATTTTAGAACTCCTCGCCCCCCTTTGATTATTTTAGCACCTCTTCATGTTTCAGTAGCAGGGCTGGGAGATTCATTGAATGTACACATTTTGTGACCGGAGGGCTTCAAGAAAATGCCAGCAACATCATGTAGACACGAATGTCGTAGTCAACGGGGTGGGTACTAAGTAGTAAGTCGCGGAATAATAATTGCACAAGTCATGAACGATAGAGGGCGCGCTGTACACTGAGACAATACTACTGTCCGACTACGATCATACCAGTGAGTCTGCCTCGTCGACAGTTGCCGGTAACCGGTTGCTGTTATATTGCGTCAGCGCAACCGGATTTGGATATGTCCATAATGAGTAATCATAGTAACCTTGGGTTGGAATTCAGCCATATTCGCACTCTACTTACGCACACACACACACACACACACACACACACACACACACACACACACACACACAAATACTGTGAATCCACATTATCATCAAGATGCAAGTTCTCTCACGTTTATAAAGGTAGGCCTCTACTATATTTCTTTTTGGTCACAGGAGTAAAAAAAAACAAAGAATGGGAGAGATCTCCCTAGAATGTTATTCATATATGCGGCAACAAAGTTACGTAATAAAAAGAATTCACGAGGTTTCATGAAATAACAATATTCACAAGGTTGTAAGGAGATTAGATGAGATGATGACGTCATCTATAGTGTTATTCATGTCATGAAAACATTTACAAATATCACTTATTCTGCCAGATCTGAAAGGACGGCACAAGAGTACTATCGATTCCCATAGCTTTACGGTAATGTAAAAAGAAAACAGATTTAGGGAAATAGCAAAGTATTCTTCTTGCCCAAAGTCAAGCAGGAAGAGGTATACGTCAAATTAATACTCCCTACCTTGCGTAAAAAAAAAAAAAAAATAGGCAAGTAAATAAATGAAATAGAAAAATAGATTAAAATAATAAATGAATTAATCAATCAAGTAAAGTAAGTAGGCCTAAAGGCATATAACTTGATAAATAAATAAGTAAATAAAAATGAATAAATAGGTAAATGAATAAAGCATAAATAAATAAATGAATAAATAGGGCCTACATAATAGGATACACACATATTTTATAATATAATGGTACTTGGCGTAGAATAAGGAATAACTATAAAGGGAAATGTTTCCTTTGTGGACAGAGGTCCAAAGGCCACTCGCCGATCCTTGGCCAGAGGTCAAGATCAACAGATTATTGTACATGAAGGTCAGACAGTAAGTAATTATTTCATGATAGAGAGTCCACAAATCCCAGTCTGCCTACTGCGCACAGCTGTCAAATCGCTTCTCGTGAAACTGTCCCATTTCAATACGGAGTCCTGACGTTTTCTGTTATGTCTGCTGTTGTCTTATCATCTATTGTTTGACCCCTCACTCCTAACCTGATACTTTCATGTTTGTTTGTTTTTTGTTTGTTTATTTCTTGTTACTGTTGGGTGAGCACAATTAGGAGAAATAGCTTTGTTCAACCTTCCGTAAACTGTATTCATTCAGCTTATCATGCTTATTGAACGAAATATACTAGGCCCTATACCATTCAATGTTATGACCATTATGTTTAAAGGGGAAGGCTAGTAACTGATCAGTGGGAATCAGTGGAAATGCTGGGAGATGATTGTTCCAATCCTTATGGGATTCATTCAAGAGTTCATTGTATATCTATTGTTGTGTGAAAATGATTTGCTTCAGAACGGTCTCATATTCAAGTAATGTGCAGATTAATGCTCCGTCACTGACCAGGGACGCTAACCTGGAAGCATTAAACTGCACATTACTTGAATATGAGACCATTCTGAGGCAAATCATTTTCACACAACAATAGATATACAATGAACTCTTGAATGAATCCCATAAGGATTGGAACAATCATCTCCCAACATTTCCACTGATTCCCACTGATCAGTTACTAGCCTTCCCCTTTAAGCATAGTAACTCAAACTTAAGCGCTTAAACATTCACCAGAAACATAATGTTCCCGACCCGCCAATACTGATGTTTGTAGCTTCTAAAAAGTGACCATTTTAATTCGTCTTAATAAATGTGCGCGCACTTATAAATGCATGGCTCAAAACTCACTCTAACTTTCATACAAAACTTACATAGTCAATAAGTGTATAATTATAGAAATAATTTCTCAGCCAAGCTATTTTCGTTACAACCTTTCAGTAAAAGGGATGGTATATTTACATTCTGGTTGAGATGGGGATTCAGGTTTCGGCTTTTTGTGAGATAATTGAAGACCTGAATATAAGAACGACCCAAGTCCAATTTTTGGCCAAATTCAGTTTGACTCAATTTGACTCATCTTGTGTATAAATGATAAATCCTAATTACCCCCGGAAATGCCTGAAATGAATGAGTTAAATATCTTAAGTGAATGATAAGAATGAAGGACTTGGGTCATTCTTACATTCATATCATAGCGCCCTCTCTCATCCTTCTCTCATCTCTATAGCAGAATATCATGACTATGATTCAAAGAACGACCCAAGTCCATAATTATTTTGATTCAAAGAACGACCCAAGTCCATAATTATTTTGATTCAAAGAACGACCCAAGTCCATCACACAAAATGGCCTCTCCACAATTAATGTAAATTTAAATTGTCATATATTATGTTCTAATTTGTATATACAATGTTGCCTTCCCATCTCAGTTAAATAGAATATTATTGGACAAATAAAAAAGATATGAAGTTTTTAAAGTTTACTCGAAATGGTCTTCCATGGACTTGGGTCGTTCTTATATTCAGATACTCAATAAGAAACCACTAGGCCCGAGTATAGGCCCTAGTTATGTTTATAATAAAAGAGCATACAATTCTAAGAGGGATTAAAAGTTCATTTGATGGAAATCTCTTTTGAAATGGCTGAGATATCCCAAAACAAATTAAAACAAATTGGTCCTAATAACAGGGTGAGACCCACCTCTCAATAGGACCCCTTCGTTTTGGGGCATTTGCAGCCATTTCAAACCAGATTTTTTTTTTTTCAAATCATCTGCGCATAGAGGTTTTTTATCATTATTATTTCTCAAAATGCCGTCTTGGCTGCTTTTTGGCGGTCATGATGAAATCAAAGCAGGAAGGCATGTTTACAATGTTTTTGTGACGCTTTTGACAGAGTCTGTGTCTGAATTAATTAACGAACGACGTATGTTCATGTGTAGTAGGTGCATGATATCGATGATACCAACTGTACTGCACATTCACCACAATAATCGGTGGAATGGCCTTATGGCCCAAGGAGAGAATTAAACATGACCTCCGGATGAACAATTAGATATTGACGTATTTCCGCGCTGCACACATAACAATACAAGTACGTCATCTTTCTGTATTGTGTCGTTCATTACATTGCAATGCTATTGCGCAGCATTGGAATGAACGTACCGCACGGGGAACGTACGGACATATTACATGTTATACATAGAGCTACCAACCAGCGCGTACGTACATTATACGTGCGTACGCAGCGTGCGCGTACCATTGGTATAAAAGCATACTAGACTGCCTGCAACTGAACTGCAAATCCTCCGAAATCGACGATAATCTAACGGCTGTCACTCAATCCTGAGTCAGATTTTCTACTGCGAATAGTAGCACTTTAAACGACTGCATGTCCGAAAATCCTATGCTACGTACGCATGGTATGTATCATGAAATCAGTATCTATGATCGCATATCTACAACCTTATTCGTTCCTTGCTGATGATGCAATGTACGTAGGTCCTACTGCAAATGCTACCAACTGTAATGTATACGGTACATACTGTAATATGCTTTCTGTACTGTTGTGTTGTTGCGTAGGTACTTCCGCACACTCACTGCTTTCGATTGACGAATGAATGAATAACATGGCAGTTTAGGAATTTAGGATATCAGTTCATTTATTAAAACACTGCGCTATATACTGTCTCCCTACCTGTATAAATACAGCATGCATTCTTTGGACCCACAGTGCACAAGGCGAGCGCTCTGATTTTGAGTAAATTGCCCTAAATAGGGTCTACACCCTGTTCTAACATCCTGGTACACGTCATAACTTGTGCACAGCCACAGTCAGTTAACATCAGTTCGGGAAACCCACTCACAAGGGGGGCCCCTCCTTATAAGTAACCCGTCCCCCTTATAAGTAACCCCGTCCCCCTTATAAGTAACCCCCGGGGCACCCCTTATAAGGAGTCTCCACGCTTTTTTGCAATGCAACGCGAAAATGAAAGGACTGCGGCAATTCGCTTGATTATGTCCATAAAGCTTCACAAGTTTCCTAGTTACTCACGAAATTTGAGCAAAATCGGTTTGAGGCATCATATCTAAAATCACGGATTTAAATGCGATGTCAAACGACCCATGCGAATGCTGAAATGCGAGCGATTACTGGCGTGAGTGTCGCCAGGCGCGGCGGCGCGGCAATGCTTGAGTGCAGACGTGGCGACTGAGTAGGTACTCAGTCGCCACGTCTGCACTCAAGCATTGCCGCGCCGCCGCGCCTGGCGACACTCACGCCAGTAATCGCTCGCATTTCAGCATTCGCATGGGTCGTTTGACATCGCATTTAAATCCATGATTTTAGATATGATGCCTCAAACCGATTTTGCTCAAATTTCGTGAGTAACTAGGAAACTTGTGAAGCTTTATGGACATAATCAAGCGAATTGCCGCAGTCCTTTCATTTTCGCGTTGCATTGCAAAAAAGCGTGGAGACTCCTTATAAGGGGTGCCCCGGGGGTAACTGCAACCAGCCCCAACACGCAGTGTTGGGGCTGCGCATTGTAGCAGACATGATCATGACAGGCGAAGTATAGCGCCTAAAAATCAATATGAAATCGCAAAAATTCTGCAATATGAAGACTTACAGGAGAAGATGTAATGTTGAAGACTGACTGCGTTCAACTTTTGGTTCTGGCAATAGTCCCTTTCTGCTCGGTTTGATGAGTTAAATGCGACTCGGTCGAGAGGAACTCGGGAGAACTACATCTTATACAGTCAATGGATTTGAGATTTGTGCGCATGCGCTGGCCGTCAAGTCGTGTAGCTTTGTGGCAAGGCCTTATCATACTGTTGGCAAACCCTCTCGCTGTATATTGCGTTGCTTTCTGGGTGGGTGCGCGCGCGCACGCCTTGTCAGAAGGCTAAACGCATTGCGACTCCGCCAGCACATGAATATTTACGTGCGCAGTGTACTGCATACTGATTTCGAAAATGGTGAATGGGATGGGGAGCTAGGACTACGGACCCGTATATGGCCGTGAAAAAAACGTTTTTTCAAGATCATTGGACCAGTGTGAACAAGAACAAGGTGAACGAAGGGTATTAATTAGATAAGAATCTTATGTATACTATAAAAGTACGTTTTTTCCTCGTGATATTCGAAACCTACGGAGGTGCGAAAATCTGTGACAGACTGTGTATGTTTTTCAAGCTTACCGATATAGCACTCTATTGACTCAGGACGCTCCCACAGTGTGTAACTGTGTATACGGAGCGTCCCGGGGTTACCCCGGGGGTTACTTATAAGGGGGACGGGGTTACTTATAGGGGGGACGGGTTACTTATAAGGAGGGGCCCCCCTTGTGAGTGGGTTTCCCGAACTGACATGGTTAAAAAGTGCCAGTGAATTAAACACAGTAGTGTCCAGCACATCGACGCTGTATACCCTGTAGAATGTTCTACCCTTCCATTGTAGCATTGCGCGTAAAGAACGAATTTTCACCAGGGAGGTGTCTCTTCCCACCTCCCTGCTTTTACACATGCGACTACGGCGTCTACGGTACGGTTACGCGCATCCAGTGGTTTTGCATTCTTCACTACCTGACACTAGGGATTTGAAGATGTCCAAATATTATCGTTACAGAAAAACCTGATAGTAACTTCAACAAGATCAACAGCAAAACAATTAAATTTTACCGTAGATTATAAATGCACATAGGAAAAGCATTAGTCTCAGACAATACTAGGCCCTACGACCCACTACGTGCATTTCACACGTATTGTCAATAGAGGGTAGGGCCGCCTGTAGGGGTGTTGGTTTCAAAATACGGCACAAGTGAGTGTGTCAAAATAACAACCCACGCGTTCGAAGCAGTTTTCTTGGAGTGTGTACAGCAAATCGCATTTTCAATGCGCGCTTGTGAATTCAGAGTATTTTCTTTACATGTGAGTAAAATTTCAGGCAAATTGTGATGTGAGATAGACTGTGTCTATATCTATTATTACAGAGTCTGAGTAGAATCTATCGATAGAAAAATATTTTCTACACGGTGTGGTTAGGGTGTCGATATGTTGGACACCCATCTATTGACCGATTCGGGTTCGTTGAGGGCAGTAGACATTTCATGGCACTGGGCGCAGCCATATTGGGTGTCTGAGCCGACCCCCCCTGCTCTCCCCCACCCCGGGCAACATGTTTATCATGCACTTGTAACAAAGGTTCGTGCACTAAGCAAGCATTCGCGCACTCAGTACGAGACGCCCATTTGCTAAAGCAGTTTTTCATTCTGCGCGTGTGCTAATGTAGGGAGAGGGGTGGGGAGTGGGAAGGGGGGGGGGGGGGTCGGCTAAAACACCGAGTAATGGGGCTGCCCATGCCAAAAATACACATAGCGCGTCACAGAATCGGTCAATACTAGGCGTAAGATCCTCAGCATGATGATAAAGGCTCATGACAGACAATGTTGTTACTGTTAGTCTTCAATTTTTTTGGCAAAGTTTAAGGTGTTACTGGCAATGCATAATGTACAGCCTTAACATTTTGTCTTTATTGGAATTGTGACAGTCCACTATGCTATCCTGTTGTATTTTTAGACACCTCGGTGTACCATGAAGTGTAGGTAAAACATACATGGGTCTATACTATGGTGTGCCAATGCAGTACAGACTGCACATCAAGAGTATTTTCAACTGAGCTTACATGTAGTGATGTATAATTGCATGCATATTACCAGAGCAGATCTACATGCACTATATTAATTACTGGTGTATTTACCTAAGAACACATACGTTTACAATCAAGCCAAGGAAGGAAAAGCATTTTTAGTTTATTTCTGAAAAAAAAAAGAATGAAGCCGCATGGCTATTTTGTATTTATAATGTAAATCATGTAGTACAAGTGTAGTACACATGTTCCAATGGCATGTAACCTTAAAAACCCACGTCCTCTGAGCAACCCCAAACGAAGTACTGTGTGATTAGCAAAGTTGTAATGTGTGACATTCAAGAGTTGAGACTTGTAGACCATATGACTATAAATTTCAAAGGGAAATACAAGTACCTGCATAAAACATTTCGATAAAATAAAGATCAGTTCATGTGATCTACAAAATGTATGTGTTACCATGTGTCTTTGGAATTTCAATGATAAACATGATGGTGAATATGCTTAGTAATGAAATGCTAATGAATCTCAACACTCAATCCACCTTTCTTTCTATAGATGCGTTTGCTGAAGGGGAGGCAGGCCCAAATACTTACGTTCACATACGGTAAGTACAACACTAGCATTGTCAGAGACCCTCTCACTATAGCAAGCAAAGCAAGCAGAGGGTCATCACTCAAACCAAGAGTCCTGCTACCAGTGAGAGGCAAACCTCAGTGAGACCTCGTGGAGACTCCGACTGAAAAGGCCATTGATTAACATAAATTTCTGCTATTTCTGCTAAATTTCTGCTACAAATGGGATAGCCTTTCCTTTGACATGCCGTGGGCGGCTCCATTTTGGCGATACAACAGCTAGAGTTTGGACAGGACATCACTTAACTGATTATCTAACCATTAATCCATAAAAGTCATTTTCACCAAAATTGAGAAATAAGCCGAGGTCTTGTCACCCCAGCGATGATGTGTAATTATCAGAGCCCTTTTCAAAGAAGTTTGAATACATACTGTGATGGCCAATCTGTGAAATCTAGAATAAAATTTGATTGGTCTATGTAAGTGTCTGACTGATGTGCTCACTGCTGTACAATTGTATTCAGAAAGAGTGGTGCTCTGTGCTTTTTAAATCAACTAATTTTGGTGTGAAACTTCCAGAACTTACTGGCACACATGTGAAGTACATAATGTAATCCTGATATGACGATAACATGTTACACTGTATATGATCCATGACTATCAAAGAGAAGTAATTCATTATGCTTTAGTACATATTTTTGAACACTTCTGCAATGTCTGCATAAACTATACATGGAGGATTTGATAAGTCACATTTGTGGTGCTTATCCAGTACAGTGCACTCCCGTTATAACGAAATGCTCGGGACCGGCAGTTTTCTTTCGTTATAACGAAATTTCGTTATAACCGAACAAATACAATATATAACGAAAACAAGGAACCACGTACATGTGTATATATCATATTATGTTTGCTGAATGCCCATCATACACTGGAAAGCTATGTGAAATGTGATGAGATAACTGTATTACAATGATAAACGCAAGTTCCCCTCAGAAACTGTGCGTGACACAAGGAACGAACACACAGTGGTGTGAAGCGTTCACCCATGCAGAGACGCTATAAGTGCTTGTTCCGCTACTTATTTTCGAAAGCAATTTGCATTTCGTTATAACGGAGCACATTTCTTTTGTTTTTCTTTGTCTGTGGCGCTCGGAAAAGACTTCGTTATAATGGAAATTTCGCTATAACCGTGTTCGTTATAAGTGAATTTTGTACCATAGACTTTAATGGTGATAATTTTGGGACCAGGAGGGTGTTTCATAAAGCTGTTCGTAAAGTTACGAACAACTTACGAGCAACTGGTGATCAGTTCTTCAGTACTGTTCTTGTGCTGAATTATAGACATTCTTATAAGTATAGCACATCAGAACTGATCACCAGTCGCTCGTAAGTTGTTCGTAACTTTACGAGCAGCTTTATGAAACACCCCCCTGAAGATGTACTTCGTTATAACGAAATTTCCGTGTTCATTGTAACGGGAGTGCACTGTAATTGTCTTTCTCTTCCTGTAGGATACAGCAAAGAAACGGCAGGAAAACGCTGACCACTATCCAGGGACTGAGCGACGACTACGACTTCAAAAAAATTGTCAAGGCATGTAAGAAGGTAAGTCAGAGGGAGTTCGTGGCTTTGCCGCACAAAACCAAGAGAGAGTCACCAGAATAAGGATGATTTTTTTGTGTGTGCAATTCTTAGAAAGGAGATTTTCAGTTTTAGATTGCCCTGATTTGTACCGAAGATTGTTTAACAAGAAGATAGGAAGGCGTGTGATAAAAATAGGAACAAAACAAAATGGCTACCCTACATGACAATAAAAAATAGAGCTGAGTACAAACTCAGTACACCTAGAAACATCATTAATTTCCAAAGGTAGTGGTATTTTTATTATCGTAAAAAGATTTAAATATTATAGTCGTAGCTTTTTTTCGAATAAGGGGATTATTTGAAGACGAGATTCTAAAGTAATAAAGATTATTTCGTGGAGGTAAAAATTTGGCAACAACAATCAAAGACACTTGATAAATAACCACAACAACTTCAAAGATAGCACGTCTCGGGTGATGTGCGTAATATGCTTGAGGACCGCGTGCTGTCCATTTGTTTTGTACAGGATTAGCGCGCATTTTCCTGTCTTTTCAGTTAAGCGTCTTTGATTTAACTGGATCTGTCTAACCCACTTAAAGATATGAAGGAAAACTTCACATGCAAGAATATTGCTTTTGAGTACAATGGCATTGAAGTTACAGGTTTAGTAAAAAGTACTGAGTTACCCTTGTGTGCGAGGAGGGGAGAGAATGAGATTTAGAACACCTTGGCAACCTCCGTGAATTGATAATTTTTTATGAGAGAAGTGATTTGAAAATTGATATTGAACATTTTTTTGAAAGAGTGTCTTTTAATGTCATGAACACCATTTCATGCTAATGCAGAATCAAATCACGGTGGAAAAAAAGTTTCAGTGTCTTCCGAGAAAATGTGAAATTTGTGACATTTCTAGCACTGCACATGTGGAGTGATTCAAGCAGCGTCATACAGTAGTTGTGGGACAGAGCAGCTTATCTGAATCATGGGGACAGGAATGGTGGGTGAAAGAACCTCATGCTGGAAGTCTGTCCTTGATTAATGCCAACTTTTGAAGCAGTAGCATTATGCTTTCAAAAGTTACCAGAGTTGAAAGTAGAGAGTGTGCAAAGGATTTTTCAAGAAATAAAAAGGGGCCTCTAAAGCCCGCCGCACACTATATGACTCACGACTATACGACCTTAAGACCATAAGACCCAGTCGTACGACCTGCCAACGCACACTATAGGACCTGACCTTAGAGTAGGCTTACGACTGTTCTGTCTTTAGTACATTTTACCAACGAGTATTAAAGCGCACGCAGTGCGCACTACGTGCGCTTGCATTTTACTGTATCTTGATTGGCTGAAAGCCCACGACCGGTCATGGAAATTCAACATGTCAAATCTCTACAACTGGCACTAAGACCCAGTTGTGCGACTGGAAACTGGCAAGACGGTGACGTCACACTTCTTGTCGTAAGGTCGTATGACCGGTCGGATAGTATAGTGTGCAGCAGGCTTAAGACATACCTGGTCACACTACTCTAAAAAGAAAAAAAAAAATGGGTGTAGAAAAACTGCTGAAAACCCACTTTCTCCATTCATTATGATCCCAAACTCAGCAATAAGGTGGAAGAAGAATAGCTCTTTCAAAAAATATGGAAAACTCAAAATTGATTTGGTCAACCTGTTTCACCTTTTTTGAGTCCTGACGTAAAAATCAAGGGGTGCGACATTTTGTTGGTTTTATGATGCACAGTCACATATGATAACTTCCCATGCCTACATTTCCCCTCGCCCCTATGGCCATGCTTCCTTTCCTCACAGCTGCCATTAATTCCTCCCAATCCCCCTCTCTGGCCCTCCAGGAATTCGCATGCAATGGTACAGTTGTGGAGCACTCAGAGTACGGTCGCGTGATCCAGCTCCAGGGAGACCAGCGCAACAACGTCTGCAAGCTCCTCTGCCGTGTCAAGCTCTGCAAGGAGGACCAGATCAAGCTCCATGGTTTCTAGGCTGGCTGGACACGACCACCACATCATCATCACCACCACCGCATCCGTTACACACTCTCCATCACATTGCAGCAAGTAGATGTCCGTAGGTCATTTTTGTACCGATTCAACGTGGGGTGACGACTACACTCATCTATATATTATATTCAGTGAATAATCTCTTCTCTTTCTTTCTTTCTTTTATTCATGTAAGATCATCGCCAAATGGGAAAGTGAGGCAGACATATATATATTCAGGAGCAGTGCAACATTTTAGAATCTGACTAGGAAACTTTTACCTTCGATATTTAATTATAGCATGTGTTCTTTTAGCCAAAGACAAAACTTCCATCGTACAAGATGAGTATTAATCAGAGAAACTCATTAAAAGGGATCATGTATACTTGTCCCTGAAACTGCACCTGACTTTGTGAAACTTGAAATATTTTCCGGTGAGCAATTGTTAGCAATGTAGGCCGCAGACTTACAAGAGCAGTCTGAACTTGTGAGAAACAAACAAACAGACAAAATCAGAGTTTGTGCTGGCAGCTATCTGAGTGTGTGTGTAAATAAAAGGGGCGTGAAAGAGAATGTTGCAGAAAAGTCAGGAATGTTGGACAGTTTTCCAATTGTTGCGACAGTAAACTCATTCACAAGGAAACTTTGAGAGCACTGCCAATCTCGTTGGCTTACACTTCATCTTCCGCATGTCATACGTATTGAGCTAACAGCTCTTATATCATACCATCGGACTGTTTCTTGCATCAAAAGCACTCACATTAAAGATATACCTAATTTGCACTAAAAAAAAAAATCATATTGACTTGAGCTTTCACCTCTTCTGTGTTATGTGATTTCCTCTCTGTAAAAAGCAAGCAAGCAAAAACCTACTTTTTTTTTCATGGATAGACTACTTGACAGTTTTTGTGCATCGACTTGTAGCCTTCATATAGTCAGACTGTTTTCAGGGTCAGACCCACTCCAACTGTTCACCAATCATGACAGATGAACGCTTAATCTCAATATGCCTGCTATCAGGCTTCTCTGCATCCTACTCTTATCCATGACCACAATGTGCCACTGTAACCGAGCTCAGACCTGCCGCGTGGAGTGGTTGCCATTGCACACCGAAAATTAATGAAACTGACTCTCTTTACTCCAGAACATTACAATGCACGTTTGTGATAGATATCTCAATCTCGTCTAGTATTGAAGGTCCTTTTTGATATGTTTGTTTTTTTCTCATGATGTTATATGCAAGATTGGGGAAGGGGGGTAAGGGGGAGAATGCTACATGAAACGTGCACACAGTGACAAGCGGAAATGCCACCAAGTAAATGGCTTGTCATCGTCTGCCAGGAGAAATGGGGATAATGAACAAAGAAAAATGTCTGGTTCAGGGGTGCCATCGGCCTGTTTTGAAGTCTTTCTCGCGTTGAATGAAGAATGGTTTTTGGATGTCGACATATTGTAGTATGCACGTTGCATCTACAGCTCCTGTCACCTAGGTCACCTATGGCAAATGAAGGGATGACTTCTGTAGTTACCTCCATTCAGAGACATCACAGGCAGATGCCAGAGATCAAATGAGTGTTTATGGTCAGATCACTTTTCACACCTTACCTCCAAAGTGTGCATCCATATATGTTCAGGCTTTTAATGAGGGTTTGGGGATGTTTTTTATTTTTTTGTGCTTGGGAGTCGCTTTCATCATCACAAATATCGCAACACAAGAACCACAAAAGGGCAAAAAAAAAAAAAATCCATTATTTTTTGCGTGAAAGTGATGTGTTTTGGCTGTCAGCTGACAACGCAAGGTTTTTGCGGGATGCTGGCAAAGCACAAGTTTTATCATTGATGATCTGATATAGGCAAGTTATTTTTTTTTTAATTTATGGTTTTGTCAAAGTGCATTTGATTGTGTATAAACCAGCAACACGAACTAGCATCATTCATTTGCATGTCATCTGTTTTGTTTGTGTACATGTATTATCAACTGATAATTACTGGGGGGGGGGGGGGGGGGGGGGGGGGTTTAGAGCGTCCCTCTTGGAATACTCAGAACATTTGGGAAGGTTTTCAGTGATGCACAATCAGTTTTTACTCGCATTTCCTTACCTGTAAGATGTGCTCATGCTGTGTCTATTCTTTGCTCCTAGGGCCCTTTTCTGTTCTCTTCTCCAAATTACACGTTGTGTGTTCTAAAATCACAGTTAAAACATAATGCGGTAGCAGAAGTAAAATGGCTGTCGGCTGACAACGCAAGGTTTTTGCGGGATGCTGGCAAAGCACAAGTTTTGTCATTGATGATCTGATATAGGCAAGTTATTTTTTTAGATTTCTGGTTTTGTCAAAGTGCATTTGATTGTGTATAAACCAGCAACACGAACTAGCACCATTCATTTGCTTGTCATCTGTTTTGTTTGTGTATGAATGTATGTATGAGCAACTGATAATTACTGGGGGGGGGGAGGGGTTAGAGCTGGAATACTCAGAACATTTGGGAAGGTTTTCAGTGAAGCACAATCAGTTTTTACTCACCTTTCCTTACCTGTAAGATGTGCTCATGCTCTGTCTATTCTTTGCTCCTAGGGCCCTTTTCTGTTCTCTTCTCCAAATTACACGTTATGTGTTCTGAAATCACAATTAAAACATAACGCGGTAGCAGAAGTAATATGCTTGGCCAAGAGAAAAAAGGCTTTGTTCTTTTTATCTGCATTTTCTTTGAATCATTTTCAGTTACGTTTTTTTAGTCGTGTGTTTCATATCCAGTACATGTATTTTCCAGATCCACAACCGGAGAGTGTATTGTGTTTCTTTTTTTTTTTTCTATATGAATCATGCATGTTTAGTGAAAATAGAATAAAATACTGTTATGACTTGTTCTAATTGAATGTGCCTTGGTCCTCATTTTGATCTGTCAGTTGTGCATGTGTTTGTGTGTGAGTGTGTGTGTGGGTGGGTGTTTGTTTTTGTTTTGTGTGTTTGTTTTTGTGTTATTGTGTGGTTTTTGGGTTTGTTTTGTTTGTTTTTTTGTTGTTTGGTTTTTTTTTGGTTTTTTTTTTTTGTTGGGGGGGGGGGGTTTCTGGTGGGGGGAGGGGAATGATATTCTTGTCTTTTTCCAAAAACTGATGGCCTAGAAACTAGTACCCGAAAGTTTGACCCATCTTCAGTGTAATGCAGTGTACAACGTACATGTATTTGTTCATACTTGTATATGTTCACTAGCTGTTCAAGCCCATTGCCCAAGACATGTGCACAATGTATATCATTGCAAATAACATTTTTGGAAGTGTATCATTTGCCCATATCAACCGATCATAATGCAAGTGTAGCTAAATCAATGCTTGGCATAAAAGTTTTGTTTCACACTTTGTGACTGGTGTAAATCAGTCTCGGTGCACATTATTCCTCTCTTCCAGCAGATTGCACAATGTACATACACGTGTACTTGGTGTTTGAGGTCAGTGTTAGTGCATGGTACATGTGTTGTCACACTTCGGGTATGTGTTATGAGAGGTCATTATAAAACAATTGATGAATGGCAGGGGAGCAAACTTCTCCAAAATTATCTTCAGGGTTTGAATTGCAATTGAGTGACCTTAAACTTCTCCAAAATTGTGAAGGAATTCATTTTGCTCATGCAAAGATGACATTCATCGGTGTATTTCGGTTGATACATTGTAATTGTACATACAGTACAGGGATACTTCTGTAATACATGTAGGCCTACACATGCAGTTGGGCCATACACATCCATGCATACACATACACACTCCTGTATGCACACAAGTAACAAAGACTTTATGATTCCTGCAGTTAGAACGTTATGTTTATTTCCGAATGATGGCAAAAGTCATCTGTTGTACACTGTACATGGATATGGGCAGGTTAATTAAAGGATGCCTCTAGATGATTTTCAGACTTTAACATTTGAACAACTTTAAATTAGATATATACTGAGTACAGTTTCAGAATTTATAGTGATTGGAATGAGAAGTAAGAATGTTTTCAAAATTTATAACAAACTGCAATGAAAAAGGATGGTGACATAGCAGCCTCACTATAAGAATGCATGAGTTGGGGCTCAAGGAAGCAGAGCAAAGAACTTAGAAGGCATGCATATATTCTACACAGGTGAACTAGTTAAGCAAGCAGTATTGTACTATAATGGAATTACACAGCCTAATTTCTGAAAGGTGAGCCTCCTCTGTCATCAACATTGTTCTGTGTAATTTGTTGCAAGGTTTTTCAGAGTATTGCTTTCTGTGCTCAAGGACCACAATGAATTCCACAAATCTATACATGAAGCTGTCAGTATATGTACTACATGATGTGAAATTATGAAAGTCATCTGGAATGGCCCTTTAAAGTAGCACTTTGAGGGCACATTATCTTCAATTTTTTTTTTTTCATGACACTTGAAGAGTTTGTTCGCAAAAACCGATAAGTCCATTTTTGAAGATTTTGAAGTACGGTCTCTGTCATAATGTACAAAATAATACCTTTTAAATGATATATTGGTCACTACATATAAAGGCACATTTTTGAAGTTATGGTCAAAAGAAGCAAACATTTTCTTATTATTCTCTTCATTTTTCTTGACTCAAATATCTCCATTTGGCAAATATGGACTTACCGGTTTTTGCGAACAAACTCTTCACTTGTTGGCTGACCTTCCAAGGTTTCTCAAAACCTGACAGTATCATATTCAAAAATCAAATCGGACGTGAATCCACAACTGTGTATTAGTGGGCATGCCTGAGTGCTTTGCTTTCATATACGTACACGTATGCCTCCATCCAGACATAAGGACACACATACAAATAGTCAAAAGGTGATACAGTTAAGTTTCATGTTGATAATGTGGTAACTCCAACCATGAGCCGTTATTGTACTTCTTTAATTCTTTTTTTAATTACCTCTGTAAAGAGAAGTTTCAGACTTAATACTAGTAACCCATTTCCAACAAATCACAATGTAGGAATTAACAACCCTGATGCACTAGGCCATGAACATGTTTTGTGTCTTAACATTGCATTTTTGAGAATGACTTAATCTGCTGAGCAATAGATAAGATAATTAGATAATATGTGATAATTCTAATAACAATGAAAATAATTACAATTTATATGATAATTCTTATAATGGCTTAAAAAGTATTTCTTATTTAAGTGCAATGTTATTGAAAAAAATAATTTTCTCTACTTTTTATTTTGTTGGTGACCTTACTTTAAAAAATTGAAAGTAGCTTTCATCTGTTTTGTCATTCAAACTCTTCTAAAGTAAAATTGGTATTCCCAACATCAAATATCTGTAACGAATAGAAATAAATTCTTTACCTCCGCTCTTCAGACTGCGAAAAGAAGAGCCAAAATACCAAAGTAATCCCCCCCAAAAAAAAAAAAAAGAAAGATGGAAAAATGCAAATAAAAACAAAATGAAACAAAACAAAACATAAAAAAGAAAGACAAAATTGCAAAACCAAACATGCATCTGCAAGTACTGGATATTTCAAAGAAAAATTAAGAAACACACACAAATGAACAAGAAAATGCACACAAACACACATACATACACCAGGGGGGCATTTCATGAAGCATTTTGTCCGACAACTTTGTCGGACAAATTTGCTCTCAGCCAATCAGATGCAAGGATTTCTGTAGCTTTGAACAGTTTATCAGACGAAATATCTGACAAAACACTTCATGAAATGCCCCCCAGGACTTGACATCAGGGGACCGTTTCATGAAAGTTGTCAGCCCTGACAAGCTGTCAGTCACTGACAATTACCATGGTAACAGTCAGTGACAAGAGCTTCTTAGCCAATCAAAACCAAGGATTTTGCTGAAATTGTCAGAGACTACAACTTGTCAGCACTGACTAAATTGATGAAACACCCCCCTGGTGTGGCACAGGGCCACTAAAATTTATGTCGGGCCACCACATTTACCAAAATGTTCTCTCTTGGTGGCCCGATTGGGCAGCTAAAATTAAAAATAATTTTAAAAATCAATATTTTCTTTTACTTCAGACCACTACATTTCTATTTTGGGCCACCAAAATTTCAAAGTCAAAGAGAAAAAAAATAATGTCGAGCCCTGTGTGCATACACACGCACACGCACACGCACACACACACACACACACAAACACACACACACACCAACTGACAAGGCTAGTCAATTCAGCGGTACTGAACCAGAGGATAACCCACAATGCAGTATAATGCTAACAATATTATACGTCAACGATCCCAATCTACTAGTAATAGCTGTATGCGGCAAATGAAATAAGAGACAGTGCGCCATCTTGTGGTGACTTATGAGTATGGGCTGTACAATATTCAACAAGGTTTGTCGGGTACGTTTTTTCATGTTTCTTTATGGTTTTGAAGAACTACGCTGTGCTTCTCTGTGAGCGCAGAGTAACAAGCCATATTTTTTTACTATATTATGATAACCAATACAAAATGGCACTGAACAGACGGAAAATGTCCCGGTTAAAAAAAAAAAAGAGAAAAAATCAAAAGATTCAAACAAAATAATTCATGCCTGTCTCCCAAATGAAGATGAATTATTAATTACACTTGTATACTTTCAAACTATGTAACAATAATTACCTGATTAATTGATACCTTTCATTAAAAAAAAAAGGACCGACAAAAAAGATAAATGAATAAATGAAACAAACCTCGTATTGAATGGATATGTTTCTGTCAAGCTAATTGAATTGCATGCACTTCAGCTGGAAACCACCCTGGATACAAAATAGACTTCAGCCACTCTCAGACTTGTAAAAGCTCGTTCTGGAAATTCGTTTTGTTATTTTTTTTTGTTCGATCTTAAAGCACATAACAGGTTCCGTGGACCAGGGGACGGGAGAGCTGGGTCTGCATCTGCAGCGCTGCCCCATCTGCCACCCCAACTTTCTTTTCTTTTTTTTTTTTTTTTTTTTGGGGGGGGGGGAGGTCTGTAAGAAAAAAGTGAAAAAAAGTGAAAAGGGGGCGCCTCAACACTCATATTTTCCAAAGGGGGGTACAAAATGACCTGCAGCCCCACCTCCAACCCCATTAAAAAAAAAAAGGAAGTTCCATGGCCCCTATAATGAAGAGCCACATAACACAATAATGAAAACATATCTAGTCCACATTCACCCATACCCAAGGGGTATCTTGTGTGTGTGTGTGTGTGTGTGTGTGTGTGTGTGCGTGTGTGTGTGCGTGTGTATGTGCGTGTGTGTGCGTCTGTAAATCAACCCAAGGAGCTCCTTGATCAACCCAAACGGGGACCTGTTTTTATGTATGCACACCTTGGTATGCCTGAGTAAGCGAGTGTGTGCGTGTGTGTGTGTGTGTGCCTGTGTGCCTGTTTGAGTGTTAAAGCGTGAGTGGGTGTGAATGAGCCGTCTGTGTGTGAATGTGTGGGAGTGTGTGTGTGTGCGTGTGCGTGTGTGTGCGTGTGTGTGCGTGTGCGTGTGTGGGTGTGTAAGCCTGAATATTATAAGCCGACTCTCCCATTTCCGGCAAATCAAGATCTATGCGTGGGCCTTTAACTCGATCATCATCTTTGATTGATACGCCATCAAACATCCACGCAGTTTGCGAGGGGGAGATTGGAGACTAGAAATTTGGTTGTTTGTCGGTTGCCTGGATACTAATATCTGACCAGCCCTCGGCCATGTACGTTGACTGTCCCATCTCGGCAATGATTAACCGTAAGTGCAGAATCTTATGCAGGTGTTCCCGTCCATCCTGAATCATATCACATTTATCACCGGTCCGGCCTGACACCGTGGGCGTATATAGGGCCTATATGAGAAGCGATGGGTAGCCGAAATAATTATTATATCTCATTAAAAAAAAAAAAAATGGCTGCTGAGAACCAGATTGATTTTCAGTTAAGCCTGCTTTGTGTTTCTGCTTTTGTAAGGCTCGAAAATCTGACTCACGACTTTATAGTCCACTTGTATCAAGTCAAAAACTGATATTTCTTTTCTCTTCAACATTTCAGCTGTTCACTGTGAAGTTAATTCACTATAAAGACATTCCGTTTCAGGGAACCCGATTTCATGAAACCATCGAAGGAAAGAAAGGAGTTAAAGGTCCTGTTTACTTGTGGGATCAGTGATTTAAAATTTTTTCAAGATCCAGTCTCATTTGATCTGTGTAGGTCTGTTGTATCACAAAACATCTTACCATATGAAATTTTTGCAATAAAGCCTAAAATATAAGGAGATATCACTATTTTTCTCATTAAACCATAACTGTAGACGGTTTAGTCTGGAAACATTTTTATTATAACTATTGTTCACATTTTGTACATTTAACAATGCTTAGCATTGATTATACTGGTTTAAATTTTTTACATTGGTTGTTTTTATCCCTTACACACATTTTAGAACTATTTTGAAGCACTAATGCTGGATTTTTGTTTCATCTGCAAATGGTAAATTATGCCTTTAAGGAATAGAGTGCACTTTGCTATTCTAAACTAGCTATTATTATTATCATCATTATTGTTGTTATTTTTTTATTCTACTTGATTACACGACAAAAATAGGGAGAAACCTCTGATTTAAAACACAGACGAATGCGAACTGATAAGAGACTCATAAATCTAGACAATGAAGATTAGAGTTTGGGGGAAAACAGCCAATGTCAAGCAAAGAATTTCACCGTGCTCTAATGTCAGCATTCTTCATAATCGTGTGCGATATTAAAAATCGAAATATTGGTCTTGAACATGATCGCTGGGAACTAGATAGACTAGATATTATATGAACACTTTTTCAATACGGATAAACAGGAGTGCGCGTGAATTCATAGAGAATATTTCTTTCTCTCCAGCAAAAGAAAAAGTTAGAGGGATTCTAAATTATTTTTCCTTTTCCTGTTTCAGTCGTAAATCATTACTCGCTCAAGTATGATATTGCCTGTTTATGTACATATCTTTTGTGTAAGAGAACCACTGAAAAAATAACAGTGTAGCATGCCTTCGTCTGTATGTGGTACAAACTCAACCGACCAGCGGCTCTTCCAAAAGCTATTTACTAAGCATGGATTATACGCAGATTATACGCTCATTATTGAAATGGAAGACATTGATCCCGCTAATGGCTGTATGCTGCGTATGTGGGTGTTATAGTAGTATTATACTAAAAAAAAAAAATATGGCGTGTCATTGGGTGTGATCATTTAAAGACGAAATCCACCTCAAAAATGAATAAACTTCAAAAGAAAGAGAAAAATATTCCTTACAGAACGATACAAAAATGACAAAAATCGGATAAGAAATATGATTTTTCTTTTTTTTTCTTTTTTTCTTTTTTTTTTGGGGGGGGGGGGGGAGATGGATCTGGGCCCCGTTGCTAGAAACTTTGCGTTTAAACGCAGCTTGCTACTGATTGTCACTGGCCAATCAAAATCATTGTTGCATGCATGTCTTCTTGATAGGGCAGACCCTGAGCCAATCAGAATGGTTGTTTCAAAATTAGCAATTATTTGCAATTGATTGCAAATTTCTTGC